>NC_056730.1:176382165-176392165 GCF_019279795.1 Protopterus annectens | reverse complement strand
TGGATGTGTCTTTTAATAGAAAAAGATATGCCACTTGCTTGCAAGATTATTCTGCTTAACATGTTGGATAGTTTTGCTGTAAAAGAAATATGGCAAATTGTTTTGGCATCTGTGATTAATAAAGGATCGATTCCTGATAATTGGAAAGCTATATATTTGCCAGAACTAAATTTGACTAACTGGTGGTCCCTGTATTATAAATCTGTTAACTGTCAGTGGAATTATTACAAGGCTATAGCATGATATGATTTTTATACTGCATTTCTATTCTTTCCTATTTATACCTTTAGTTTTTTCTTTATTTTCTTTCGTACTAGATATTGTTTACTTATATTTGTGCACTGTCATGGTTGTTGACTTATGGACTTGTTATATTTTTTAATGTAGAAACAAAAATATAATTAGGATGCAACTTTTGATTTACACTGTTAACTTAGAATAATTTTGAAACAGATCATTACAATCATTCAGATAACTAAGTCTTATCACAGGAGATGTAAACAAATGTTATTTACAGAATTCACAATATATACTAGGCAAAGTGGGAAAGTGAGAGAGGAAAATAGGAAAATAATTATTAAATTCTGTTTTGTATGGTTTTCCTAGGCTGTTTATGCTCACAGACTAAAGAGGAAACTGGCAATAAACTCTATATCTATACAAAGGCAGTTACTGAGGTCATTCTGTTTTTCAAGAAGACATTACATTTTGCATCAATAAAAAGATACTTTCTAAAATGAATGATTTCCTTTAGACATAGCCCCTTCTTTCTGAAACTAGTGCAGGTAAAAGCCTCACGTTTGCTGTGAACCACTTGCATGACACTGCAAAGTGTTTTCTTTAACTATATGTCTTTCTTCTCAGTACATTTGAAGTAAGAAGGCACAGCTCTGCATGCATTAGTGCATATTAAATGGTTTCACTAGTCAAACCCGAATGCCAAAACCCTGAAATGCCACAGCACTGAAACACACAAGGGTGATGGACTAAACTGTAAGCATTTTTTGTAGGGAGGTAAATCCCCTGCAGCACTCACTGGGGGGGGGGTAGCCATCCACACTCCCAAACTTCTATAAAACCAGCAGTGATTTCCAAAGGAAAACAGAGACCAGTGCTGGTTTCCTAGGCATCTTGTATCTTAGACAGGTGATAGTCAAGAAAAAGTGACTCTGATATGTAGAGACGCCATGTTAAATTCATTAGTGCTCTCTACGTTTCCACTCTGCTAGCACATGTCTTATTATTCCATTATAAAAATCCCTTATTGTACATGATATTTTTAGTGGCTGCCTTGCACCTGCTCCTGTAGACATCTGACAAAATCATTTAATATGACTAATTTTCTTATTTGTTGTTAAGCAGATAAATGGAATATTATATTATAGGTTTATAGTTTCATAATAGATTACTAGGCTAATGGGTTAAAGGCACTTACAAGCCTAGCCATCATTACCCAAATTTTACCCAATTTTTGATCCCAAAGGGCTAGAGGATGGCTTAGGTTTGTGTCTATACTTTTGAGTGTTTTATAGAATGCCTCTGTCCAGAAGGGACATGGGTACCACCCCTAGAGTGAATTTATGATTACCTATCTATTGATCCAAACTCTGTTTGAATGGGGTCAGGCAATTGCTCTGCTTTGCATGAATAGAAAGACTGTTCCAGAGAATGAATAATCTCTGAGAATATGATGTCTTTCTAGCATATTAGTGTTATTAATAAGTCAATATGTTATCACTGGTATATTGAAGTTATTTTCAAGGCATTGTTTCCCTCATAATGGATAATAGAATGATAAGAGCGATTTTGTATATGAGATGACAAAAAAATTTACAGAGATATCAAATGCCTTACCTCCTGGAATACTTCATTCCACACCACTTTTTCTGTAAGTTTGAATCTTTCATCAGGCGGAGCACTGTAGTTTAAAACTCCAATAATGACGTACTTTAGGGTACCACCATCCGATAGCTGCCAGTTTATAACATCAAAAATTGTTGGTGGATCACCATTCACATCGAAAAAAAAATCTTCATTGAATGGTGTTTTAAAGTGTATGTTTCTCAAATAGTAGAACACCTTGAAAAAGGAGTAAGAAGTGTAATGTAGAGATTTGTAAGTAGTCAGATATATTCAAATATTTACTTCTTTGTTTATTTATTTCAGAAATAATAACCACTCAAATGGCTGAACAGAGAATGCATAAAGTAATGAACACAAATGCAGAAACAAATACAGTAGTACTTCCTGTACTTAAACTTTCAGATAGCTACTATTTTTGTCATTAAGAGCATATAGTAGGTTTATGGTAAATAGCAAAGTGAATATTTTCCCATTATATGTTAGCTACATGTTGTGTTAACTCATGCCTGCCTAAGTGAAATTTACTTACTTGTAAAAAAAAAAAGTAATGTTGTTCATTTGCAGTTATGGAGAAAATAGACTCAATGTTATTAACAAATACCATCTGCTTGAGTTTTCATCTGCATCCCTTAATGCGGACACGCTGCCACATACCTCTCAACTGTACAGATTTTCTTAGAATGTCCAGATTTTTGCCTCATATTTTTGGTCTGTTTTTCATAAAACTGTGGTTTTCTGGCAAATCATTAAAGATTTAAGTCAGAAAATAATGACATATATTTGAGTTTCAGACTTCATACTCTTTAGAGAAGTCATGCTAATGCAAAACCTGTTATTCTATCAACTTTCTGCATTTGTAAGAGCAATATTTAAAAGAAGAGTCGTCCCTATTTTTCGACCTGTGTCCCCACATTATTTATGGCTTTGTCCACATTTCTTGTTCTAAGAGGCTGAGAAGTATGCTATGCCACCACACCCCTGCTCTAGAAATAGACTACCTCTTAGGTCAAACAAGCTCACAGATAAAGTGTATTTACTGAAAAAGTATGTGCATTTTTGTGTCTCAAAATAAATACACAAACAAGCATTCACCTACAGGCAGGTGAGCCATGAGCATCTGAATGGTAAGTAAGTAAAAGATAACCAGGAAATTAGCACACCAGAGTTCTGAGTGGTGAAATTCTTTAGTCATACAAAACTAGTTTATGTTATATTACATTTAGTTAACTCCAGAAGACAATAAGGCTACCTACTCTTCTCTTTTAAGTGCATTTAACATTTTACTTCTCCTCCATCCCTACCTTACTTTTTACCCTTTTTCACTTGCCTAATACTCTTCTGAATATCTCTGTGGATTCCCTCTTAACTAGTCATTCTGGTAGCCAATTCTATATGCCATTCCTTGAAAAAGTACTTTCAGAGATCTGGGATTAATTATCGCTACATCCTCCCTCTTGTACACTCTCCTTCCAAATAACCCCAGATCCATAATGTTTTCCAAAAGCCTGAAAGTTGTTAGAAGTTGTTAGAAGAACATATTTTGTGAAAGATATGAAGTTTGAAACTCAAATGTTTGTCATTATTTAGTGACTTCAATCCTCAATGATTTGGCAGAAAACCACAAATGTTGTAAGGAGCAGACCAAAAATACAAGTCAAAAATCTGGACAGCTGAGAAGTCTAATCCCTATTAGCTCCACAAAGAGATCTGCTGGCACTGCCAAACCATTTGTGAGATATAATTTCCCCATGTTCTGCATCTGATCCATACTATATAAAGTGGGTTGTTTCCGGTAAACTTTTTACGGTAGGTGACTAGTGGGCATACTCATGCACCCAAACTACATCTGCCAGCTCCATTTGCTCCGAAGGACCACTGCCTCTACTTTTAGATCCTTCCAAACTGTTAGGCTCCTCATTCTGTCAAGGAGAATAAGCTCAGTAATGTTATAAAAGGACCTAATTGTTGTCACTTGTATCCACTATCTCATCTTTGTGATCACTGCCTGAGGCTCATATCCACATCTCATCCTTGTTATCACTGCCTGGGGCTCATATCCACAACCTCATCCTTGTGATCAATGCCTGAGGCTCATATCCACATCTCATCCTTGTTATCACTGCCTGGGGCTCATATCCACAACCTCATCCTTGTTATCAATGCCTGAGGCTCATATCCACATCTCATCCTTGTTATCACTGCCTGAGGCTCATATCCACAACCTCATCCTTGTTATCAATGCCTGAGGCTCATATCCATAATCTCATCCTTGTGATCATTGCCTGAGGCTCATATCCATAATCTCATCCTTGTGATCACTGCCTGAGGCTCATATCCACAACCTCATCCTTGTGATCATTGCCTGAGGCTCATATCCACAACCTCATCCTTGTGATCACTGCCTGAGGCTCATATCCATAATCTCATCCTTGTGATCACTGCCTGAGACTCATATTCACATCTCATCCTTGTGATCACTGCCTGAGACTCATATTCACATCTCATCCTTGTCATCACTGCCTGAGGCTCATATCCACATCTCATCCTTGTCATCACTGCCTGAGGCTCATATCCACATCTCATCCTTGTTATCACTGCCTGAGGCTCATATCCACAACCTCATCCTTGTTATCAATGCCTGAGGCTCATATCCATAATCTCATCCTTGTGATCATTGCCTGAGGCTCATATCCATAATCTCATCCTTGTGATCACTGCCTGAGGCTCATATCCACAACCTCATCCTTGTGATCATTGCCTGAGGCTCATATCCACAACCTCATCCTTGTGATCACTGCCTGAGGCTCATATCCATAATCTCATCCTTGTGATCACTGCCTGAGGCTCATATTCACATCTCATCCTTGTCATCACTGCCTGAGGCTCATATCCACATCTCATCCTTGTGATCACTGCCTGAGGCTCATATCCACATCTCATCCTTGTGATCACTGCCTGAGACTCATATTCACATCTCATCCTTGTCATCACTGCCTGAGGCTCATATCCACATCTCATCCTTGTCATCACTGCCTGAGGCTCATATCCACATCTCATCCTTGTCATCACTGCCTGAGGCTCATATCCACATCTCATCCTTGTGATCACTGCCTGAGGCTCATATCCACATCTCATCCTTGTGATCACTGTCTGAGGCTCATATTCACATCTCATCCTTGCCATCACTGCCTGAGGCTCATATCCACATCTCATCCTTGTCATCACTGTCTGAGGCTCATATCCACATCTCATCCTTGTGATCACTGCCTGAGACTCATATTCACATCTCATCCTTGTCATCACTGCCTGACGCTCATATCCACATCTCATCCTTGTCATCACTGTCTGAGGCTCATATTCACATCTCATCCTTGTGATCACTGCCTGAGGCTCATATCCACATCTCATCCTTGTGATCACTGCCTGAGGCTCATATCCACATCTCATCCTTGTCATCACTGCCTGAGGCTCATATCCACATCTCATCCTTGTCATCACTGCCTGAGGCTCATATCCACATCTCATCCTTGTGATCACTGCCTGAGACTAATATTCACATCTCATCCTTGTCATCACTGCCTGAGGCTCATATCCACATCTCATCCTTGTGATCACTGCCTGAGGCTCATATCCACATCTCATCCTTGTGATCACTGCCTGAGGCTCATATCCACAATCTCATCCTTGTGATCACTGCCTGAAGCTCACATCCACAGTTAAGAATAGGGACATACACTGACTGTCAAACTGAGAATTTTATTCTAGGATCAGTGGAGGTGATTACTTCAAAGCAAAAGGGGGGTGGGGCTGGAGCTCTATTACAGCACATAAATTACCTTTGCCTGTAATCAAACAACAGATGCAGTCATTCACTTTTGTCCACAGATGACTACCTGCTCATTATTACCACTTTATTAACTACATACACGTGAGATGCCTGACTTGCAGTCAACAAAGCCAGACGTAGGTGAACTGATGCCCTAGACAAAGGTCTTCATGGACCGGTCTGATGCACATTTGTCCTCCCCACCACTTCCACAATGCCTCTCCCATGTTTTAACATCATAATGGCCCCATACCATCTAGGTGAATTACTTCTTTCTTACTTTTTTGCACTGTTTAGACCCGCGTGCTCTTTAACAAATCCTAACTGTCCGAGACTCTAATGTAATATGTCAGGAGGATGTAGTTCAGTTAAGCCAGGTGTGCGAGAACAATTAGGCCTTCAAAATTCATAGAGTTGTAGATGCTCTGAGGTACATCTTAGAGTTTTTTTTACAACCTTTTGATTTAATGATTGCTTGAAAAAAATTCAAGAGTAAGAACCAGAGCCATGGTGAAGAGAGATAAAGCAAACTATGGCACAAGCAACCTGGGTTTATATACTGGCTTGAACATCTAAGGTGCTGGTAGGAACCAATGGACGTGCTTATCTTTGGGGGAAGGGCATTCATGTAATCACTCCATGCAAGGAGGCATAGTCCACAGAGGACAGAAGTGCTTGGCTATACCAAGATGAATGCAAGGGGTGGGGGTGGGGGTGATCGGTCATAAATTAAAAAAAAATCCTTTTAGCATTCATCATGATGGGAATGCCAGGATGTCCTGATCTCCTCAACAGCCCTGGCCTTTATTGGAGCAAGTCAAGTGAGGGCAGGAGGGGTTGGTATATCTAGCGATAGAGAAAGGACACTAGGATTCCCTGATGGTGAACTGCAGGAAGGAAAAAATCACAAGTAAGGAAGAAATTCAATTTTATTTTTTTTTCCAAAGAAAAATAAGCCGTGTTAATAGCTTAATTTTCAAAGTTAACAAAATAGTAGTTTCCTACTAATCTGAGAAGAGAAATGCAAGGATATATAAATCATGTCTTGGAATAGTGCCTGTCTTCTTGCCCCTTGAAAAAGGGATTGTATATTCTGCATACCCCTCTGGTATTAGATTAGAATACAAATAAAAGTACATAAGGACAGAGGCATATATTATACAGCTGATGGTTTAGGAGAAGAAATCAAACCATATGGATAAAGCCCACACAGGGGAGTATATTCATATTCCACACAGAACAAATCACAGCCAAAACCTCAACCAGAAAGTCAGACACTGTTACATGGCAACACTACTTTTCTAATAACCATTTATTATTATAGACATCCTGCCCAGACCACCCTGACAGGCACTTATTGATTGACACTGATGTTTAATTATAATGGAAAGTGAAAAAAAGCGTGGCTAACTTACTAATTTTGTATAAACTGCAAGTACCTCTCCAACATACACACACTGTTATTTTCATCACAGACTATCCCCACACTGATCAATTACAGCCATGTTATTGAAAGTACACACTTTAGATATATGGCGGTGTTAAAAATAGCCACTGTAAAGTATCAGCAAAGTATTCTAGCTGGCTTCACACAAATTGATTCAACTTTTGCAAAGCCAGAATAATGGCTGCTTAACTTAAACAAATGATAGCAGGCAGTCCCTGTGGAATTTATCTTCTCAGCTCACTACTGTCAGAATAAAGTGAGCAATGCACTGCATCCTCTCACATACATTTCAACCCTGTTTTCTTAAGAATCAAGGAAAAAAACTATAAAGTGAAGGTTTACAAGTAGGCAAAATCAGTGATATTTATTGCCTTTATATGGTTAGAAGCTTACTATAATAATGTTTTGCATCAGCATACTTTTTTGAAGGCTAAGCCTGAAACTCAAATATTTGTCATCATTATTTAGTAATTGTAATCCTCATCAATTTGCCACCAAATCCAATCTTTTATGAGCAACAGACCAAAATATGATGCAAAAAATCAAGACATTTTGCAAATTCAGGAACAGTTAAGAGCACCATTGCCCCCCACCATCAATTACAGCCACTTATATGACTGTGACTCTTCACCTCAAATCATTTCTTGAGATCATCTAAATGAATAAATATATAAATAACTACCATACAGTAATTTATTTTCTCAGCTTATTCCTGTCATCCCATTTCCCCAAATATCTTTCAACATCTTAGTTCAAGAATTAAGGAGAAAGCTAAATAATAACTTGGAACATAGGACCAAAATCAATGACTTATATTTCCTTTATGTATTTAGAAAGTTGATAGCATGCCAAACTTTGGATTAGCATGCATTGTCTGAATTATTTTAAATCTGTCATCATTTAATCACTGCAAAAATCACTAATTTGCCAAAACACCACACACTTGATCAGAAAATAGATCATAGTATAGGCAAAATCAGGAACAATTTAGATTTGCTATACCTGCTCCACACATATACTTATATATAGTATATAACACACATACACACACACACGTGAACAAACACACACGCGGTGGTGGTGCTGCGGTAGCATTGTCGCCTCACAATAAGATGCTGACCGGTTTGACTCTCAGCTAGAGCGTCTTCTGTGTGGAGACATGCGTGAATGGGCGTACCTTCGTTGAAGGTTGTGCGTCAGAGCTGGCAACTCGGCATGTAAAAATCAACTGCCAATCATTAGCGGACCGGAGTTCTGCTGTGGCGACCCCTAACCAGGAAAAGCCGAAAGACACACAACAACACACGCACACACACACTGAACTTAATGGGTGCAGTCAGAAAGTGCTACTATGAGATTAAAAATGTTCTCCAAACTGTTATCAGCAGAGACAAAAATGTGTTACTTCCAATATATAAATCAGTTGTTAGACTAGTTATAGAATATTGGGTATCTAGTAATAGTTATAACTACACATAGATAAGAAGAATTGAAAGTGTGCAGAGAAATTTTGCTAGTCAAATAAGAGATTTGAGGGAATTAAAATGCAAGCACAGGTTGGAGAAACTGTTGATTCACACTTAATTATAGATTCACAATTAATCATATACTATATTAGGGGAGATTTAATTATAAAAGCATGTATGAAGACATAAACGGTGCAAGTATTGTAATTACCAAAAAGGATCTCTCTCTAGTGACCAGAGATAGCAATTTGTTAGTGGATGTTAAAGCAGGTAAAACTAGTGTACAGATGAGTTCATTCCATGCAGAGCAGGGTTGGTGGTGGAACTTAATCCACTAAGAATAAGAAAACTTGATATGCTTCCTTCTTTCTAAAATAACTTGGACAAGTGGATAGGAGATAGGTTATTTGGCCTCAGGTATGTTGATGGCAAACTTTTTGAAGGCCTTTCAAAGCTTGCAGTTTCATATAATAGCATTGAAGCAAAAAGGTTTATCTCCAAAGACCCAAACTGGAATGGTTTGCCCAGGCAAATATTGCTCCTTTTTGAGTACTGTGGGCTTGACAATGGCTGTATCAAAGGCCATGTCCCTTTCGCAGTGGTCTGTTTTCCCTTAATCAAGAAATGATACAACCTGTTGTGGTAGTTTGGTACAAATGTCTTCCCCAGACAGCCAACCACTGTCATAGTGTTCATCCTGCTTGCTGCTTCCAGATACCTTTGCTCCCTATCCCCCCTCAGTGGACGGCGAGATTATACATGGTCCCTTTGGCTACACTTTGGCAGCATTTAACCCCAGCAAATGGGCATGTACAAGAACTTCTGGATTGTTCTTTTTTCTGTGGAACTTGCTTTAATGGTTTATGCAGTCCCCTGTGGAGCCCATTATAGCTATGTGCACTACTGGTTATATTCCTCCTATACAGTTGTAATCTGCTGACTAGGTAGAGGACCCCCTTCCTCCCTGTCTCCTCAGCTCTGTTACATTCTTAGTTTGAAAACCAGTTCCTCATGTCCTCAGGCAGAGTAAAAGGACTTGTTCCCTCACCAAAGGTCTGCAAGCATTTCAAATGTGGCAGTCTTACATCAATCTACCCGCCTATGAAAGTAAATGCTGATTTTGTGATACATTCATGCACACTCTCATCTCCCTTTCTTCTTTCATATCTGAACTTTTTTGTATACATCAGAAGTCAGATTAACACATGCAAGTAAAAATTCTCTAACTTTAGTAGAATTTAAGCACTTGTCATCACGAGGGTGGAAACTGAATGCTTTATTTTACCCATGAGAAAAATTTATTTTATCTATTTATTTTACATTTGTTAACCAGGATGGTCCAACTGGACACAGGTCCATTTTCAGTGGAAGCACAGGGAGAAAAGCCCCACAGTAAGT
>NC_056730.1:176230540-176342193 GCF_019279795.1 Protopterus annectens | reverse complement strand
TGGCAGTTTCCCTGTATTTTGGTTGTTTCCTATTTCCTCTCTGTTTCCTGAGGGGAGCAATGTGCACACCGGCTTACACACGCTCACAGTAACTTAAGCGCGTACACATCCCTACACGGTGTTACACGCGACACATCCTTACACGGTGTTAGCTAGGCTGATTCATGCTAAAACGCCAGACACCGCCTTACACGTGCGCCAGCAAACCGTTGTAAACAGTTTGCAACACGCTCCCACAAGTAGAACCTGCCTCACGCGCACACGCACAAGATGCACGTATTTCAAGAAACTTAGAGTGTAGGGATAGCGTATGCCCTCAATTTCTTGACATTCCCAGTGTTCTGTGGGGACACACCTCCCTCCCTGATGTCTGTCTGTCATCTCTTACCTTACATTGCCCTCCAATCTGGTACATTTCTTTCTATCCTTCCCCCCCATGATGTCACCTACCTCTTACTCTGTTCCTCCCCCTTCTCTAACTCTTACACGACTCAGAAAGTGCTCATTACTTATGTGGCAGTGTGATTCAGTATTGTAAGCCTCATTTACATAGGATTGCCTAGTAATGCTTAGTTACATATCTTACACGGAGCTTCTCCTCCTAGACAACCACTAAACGGAGGCCATATTGTTTTGCTCTGCAAGTCCCTCCATTGACATTTCATGTAATACATAAATCCCACAATTGTGGGCTTATAAGCTTCGGTTTTCAGTTTTAGGTAGCGCACCCGCTTATGCGGTGTGCGCTACAGTTAAACACATAAATCCGTGAAAAAAAAGTTATATAACTTTTTTTCAACACTTTCATGCCAATGGCCACATATTTGGCCATTGGCATGCTTAATGTAACAAATGCACCCTTTATTTGGAGCTGACATAGCTCCGTTTTAATTTTGCAGAAATGTACTCAGTTGTCAGCTGAGTACATTTCTGCTAACACGTCCGTTACGGACTGGTTTGGCCGTGGATCGCTCACATACCTCATTTGCATATCTTGGAGCTGCAAATGAGGTATTGAGCATTTCCGCCACTCCATGTAAGAGACGTGTTAGCTGTCTCTTACACGGAGATTTGGGCTGTTGCTGAATCAGGAGGCTTACACGGAGGCTTACACTACTCTTGAACTCCGTGTAAGCCTTCCTGAATCTGGCCCAGAGTCTTTCAATGTGGAACTTTGAGGAACTTCGAGAAACTTGAACTTTTTAAGACCCCAAATGAGGCACGTTCCTTGTAATGAGGTACACGAGAGGTATGCATTCAAGGGTTCACTACACACAACAGTACATCAGTACACAACAGTACATCAAAATGACACCACTGGATGAAACAACCATGGGAAGACTACTAACCCTTCAGCACAAGTCTTTAATACCATGTGCAGTTAGTAGGCTTTCGGCTTTTCCCAGTTAGGGTCATCACAGTGGAACTCTGGTCTACTCATGATTGGCAGTGGATTTTTATGGTGACGACTTGCCAGCCTGATGCCCAATGTTCAACGAAGGCAAGCCCATTAATGCTCACACCTACCTGCATGTCTTTAACATCACTCGACCGCAGGGAGGACATGCAGATTCCACACAGAAGGTGCTCCAGCCGAGAATCGAACGGGAGAACCTCTTGCTGTGAGGTGACAATGCTAACCGCTGCACCACTGTGGTTTGTACCACATGCAGTTAGTACTAGGTACCACATGCAGTTAGTACTAAATAGAAAAAATGCAATGACTCAGATATAAAGAAAAAAAACTTTATTTAGCAGTAATTCATTCATAGCCGTAAATTAAGGGTTCACTAATGATGCCACAGTATAAAGAAAAAATTATCAATTTCAACAATTGGCTAAGTTTCTGGTGTCATTCAAAGGGGATACAGTATCTGTCTGCCTGGGATGACATGCTTGACAAGCCACTTTGCTTCACAAAGGATGGCTTGCACCTGTCACCCTTATGATTTTGAATACTGGCCAAGGCATTTGCCACCCCCATAGTGCCTTTTTTAAACAAGGCTCAAAAGACAAACCCACCATGGTAAATAGCACAAGTAACTAAAAACTAAGGGTTATGCTAGTCAACCCCAGAAGTCTAAACCTCAAAATGCATGCACTCGAAGCACTCCTCAGTTTGGAGAACATCGATATCTGTGCAGTAACAGAAACCTGGTTTAAGGCTCCAGAGAGCACCCCAGCACTATCAGGCTATAACTTATACCATACTTTTCGGCCACAGAACTCGGACCGAAACACAAAAGGTGGGGGTGTATCCATATTCATCAAGGATACCCACACCTCCAGGTTAGTGGCACAGCACAATGCCTCAGAGATCATCCATGTGCAACTAACAATGGGCAAAACTGCAATTCAAATTATAGCTTGCTACAGATCACCCACCATGACCCAGGACCCCCCCTTTCATGTTTCTGGAGACACTGGAAAATATGAAGGTCCTACCAAATGCCCTAATATTGGGGGAGTTCAATTACCCAAACATTAGCTGGGAGAACTACTCAAGTACTAACTCCCTTGCCCAACTCTTCCTAGAATTTATAAACCTGAATGCCCTGGATCAACTGGTCAACACCCTCACCAGAGGTGACAACATATTGGATCTGGTCATCACCAACATGGGTGACCGGTGTTCTACACCGGAGGTCAACCCCTCGCTGGTTAGATCAGACCATAGACTAATCACTCTGGATATCCACATTCCGCTGCCACCCCTAATCAAGAAAACCACCGTGAAAAACTTTTCAAAAGCAAACTTCATGTTACTTAAGACCGTGGTGGAAAGATTCACAGCCCCCATGCTAAAGTGCAATGCTGTCCAAGCTGCTGAATCCCTTACAAAGGCAATCTATGAGCACCTGCAAGAATGCATGAATCGTGCTATCCCAAGCAAAACCAGAACTCACTCCTCCAAGAAAAGGAAACCAGTCTGCTGGACCCCTGCCATAAACAAGCTATACAACAGAAGGAGGAAACTAGTACAGAAAAGAGAAAAATCCCAAGAAGGAAAGACATCCCTGATCAGTATCAGCAAGAAACTACGATCCCTCATAAAATCATCCAAGACTAGCTTCGAAAGAAAAATTGCCAAGGACTCCAAAGATAACCACAAAGCATTCTTTAGCTATGTCAAGAACCTAAATGGAAACTCTCAGATCTTCTCTGAGTTAGTGCAGAATGGCACAAAATGCACTGAACCAACTGATATTGCCAACATTCTGGCAGACAGGTTTAGTGCAAACTTCACCCGCCTTTCACCCCTTAAAGGGCCCATAACCATACCAGAAGAATGTAGAGCCCTGGCAATCACTGACATACAGGTTAAAACAGCCCTATCCAAAGCCAAAAACACAGCTTCAATGGGACCGGATGGTGTCCCAGGCTGTGTCTTACATGAACTCCAAAATGAACTAACCCCTCACCTAAACACAGTGTTCAAACTCAGCCTCTCTACAGGCTACGTACCTATAGAGTGGTGCACAGCAACAGTTATCCCGCTTCACAAAGGTGGAGCCACAATGGACCATGGGAACTATTGCCCTATAAGCCTGACTAGCCTGGTCTGCAAGGCTATGGCACGCATCATCATGGAACTCATTAACAGAGACATTGGGAACCTCCAAACATTGGACCCTACCCAATTTGGCTTTGTTAAGGGCAGATCATGCCTCCTAAACCTGGTGGACTTCTTTGAGACAGTTACCAAGGCTTTAGATGAGGTAATGGAGGTCCACACAGCCTACCTAGACCTCGCACAGGCTTTTGACACCATTCCCCATTCTGGTATTATAGATAGGCTCACCAGCCTGAACATAACCCCTACTTCATGAGATGGGTTGCCAATTGGCTCTTGGATAGAACCCACAGGGTGAGAGTTGCAGGCTCTAGGTCTGACTCTAAACTGGTTACGAGTGGCGTCCCCCAGGGTTCAGTCCTGGGACCCCTCCTGTTTGGTATATACTTCTCAGAGGTACAGGCAAGCACAGAAGAACTATGGCTGACCAAGTTCGCAGATAACTACAAACTGGGGGCTATAATTGTCTCTCTGGCTGATACAGACATCCTCCAGAAAGGTCTCACTGAGAAGGATACCTGGTGTCAAAATCATGGCCTCAAGCTAAATGCCAAAAAGTGCATAGTCATCCCCTTTGGAAAAAAAAAGTACCCGCGAACTACCACATAGGTGGTAGTCCCCTAAATACAGAAAATGTAATAAGGGATCTGGGGACCCAAGTAGATAGTAATCTCTCCTTTGATAATCATATTGCCAAGGTGGTTAGAAAATCCTTCTATGTGGCCCACCTAGTCACAAAAGGGTTCGAATCTAGAACAAAAGAGGTTATTGTGCCCCTCTACTTATCACTCATCAGACCCATCATAGAGTAAAATGCCCCATTTCGGATGTACCTTACAAGACACCTGCTCAGCTGGAAAGACCACAGAAGTACCTCACCAAGAGGATTAATGGCGTCAAACAGATGACCTATGCAGCCCGACTGAAGAAACTCCAGCTGTACTCAGTTGCATACTGCATACTCAGAGGTGATCTCTGCCTGACATACAAGGCCATGTCCAACCCAGAATTGATGGACATGCTCCACCTAAAAAAAAAAAAAATCCCCTAGAGCCACACGCTCTAGGAATCTAAACCTCACCACAATGATAAATAAGACTTGCTGGAGTGATAGATTCCTGTCCCAGAGACTCCCCCATTCTTTGGAACAGGATTCCAATCTACATTAGGCAGAGCCCCTTACTAACACTCTTCAAGAGAAACCTTGATGAGTGGATGGGAAAACAGAATATTTACCCTGGGGATCACTGCAGTGGCTCTGCTGGTCAGAGGCACAGGGAACTAATGGCTCTGCTGAACAGAGGCACAAGGAACTAATCCAAGGGGGTGGCAAAAGCCAACACATTCTGGCTAGGCTTACAGATACCCTTGGGCAAATAGCCTAGTACTTACCTATGAACCTATGAACTACACACAACAGTACATCAAAATGACACCTCTGGATGAAAAACAAACAAGCATCGGAAAACTACTAATTGTGTAAAGTGTCTTTTCACAATTTCCTTGCTGGAAAATCATTGCTTATACTTAGGTTCATAGGTTCATACTAGGCTATCTGCCCTAGGGCATTTATAAGCCTAGCCAGAGTGTGCTTGGCTTTCGCCACCCATTTTAAATGAATATAGGTTCATAGGTTCATACTAGGCTATCTGCCCTAGCTATATTTTGCATTTGATCTGGCAGCATCAAGTAATGGCTGGTTACTTTTACAAATGAATAAAATTGTAAACAACTCATGTTAAAATTTAGCTTGACGTGCAACTCAACCTTCACAAAAGACACAAGCATTCTGTTTCTTGTTTTAGTCCACGCATTCCCCAAGTGAAAAAAAAAACTTTCTACGAAGCTATTGCTGGAGGGAATTGAAAGGGTGAACTGCACCAGTCTGCAAATCATTTTGCAGTCTAGAGCTTTACTAAAAAAAGTCACCCAGCGATCACTTACAGATGCTTCTGTCATCTGTAACAGGGCTGCCAATGCAGCAGTTAAAGCACAGTAGTCTGAGTAAAGTGCTTCAATATCCATATCCAATTTGAAAAAGTCTGCAATTGTAAACAGTTCTGGCCAAGTTACAGGCTGTTGGAGGCTGAGGACCTGCATAACATTAAAGGGACTATTGTTATAGTCAAACCACTTTTGTAGGTAACAAACTGCTTTACTATAAAAATCATAGAAGTACCTACAGACTCATGGTGCCACAGCTGGAGTAACGTGCTTTAAGGCAGATGAAACTTTAGCACCAAAGATTTGGTCATCTAGCCTTTTCTGCAACTCATCTTTAAGATTTTCATCACTGTGTACAACTCAGGAGCAGACAGCGTGTTACTTTCAAGCATTGCTATAGACTTGTGGAATACCTGCAGGATGAAGTGCATAAAATGTATGTAGCACTCTGCCTCTGAGATATCCTCACTGATGCTATCCTCATCGGCCTCCACAAATCTCCAGATAAGGGAGGGTGGCAGTCCTCAGGCCCTTGACTAATAAAGTAACTTTTAATAGCAAGCCAGCATTCTACCAGCCTCGTCACAGCTGGGAACAAAGACAGCCACCTTGTTACAACATGCTGCATGATTTCCTCAAAGTCCTGGTCTAAGAAAGAATAGAAGTCTTTCAACAGTGCCATTTTTTAGCAGATGTTGAAAACTCACTATGTACTTTAAAAACCAGAGTCTCCACATCAAACCTTGCAAGGGACTTTCTTGCATACTTTGCACAGCTATGTATTACATGGCATAAACAGTTTGCTGCAATAATGTAACATTTTCATATTTGTTGCTGCATTTTTGATAAACTTCTGTACGTCTTATTTGTCTTATGTACTATTAGAGCATTGTATCTGTGGAGCTTTTCTTCCCGGACCTACACTGAAAACAGGCCAGCAATGGCCCAGTTTGACTATCCCAGTAAACAAATGGAAATAAAATAAATAAATAAATGTGAGGCACCTGAGATTTCAAACATTTAAAAACAGACCTGTGTTTTCCATAATTAACTGAGGCATTGTCTGCAGCATAGCTAGAAATGTTTTGTACTTTTAGTCTTTTCTGCACAAGGATGTCCTTTATTCTTGTAAAGATGCATTTGGCACTTTCGTTATGATCCTCATAGAAATCCAGAAGTTTCTGTTTTGTGCCATGGCTGAGAGTAAAGTACTGAATAAAAAGGGGGAACATTTTCTGTTTCCTTTATTGGATGCATCTGATCCCACTGAAAAATAAGAATTGCCAAGTTCCTGCAGATGGAGCTCCTCTGAATGAGGTGCAAGTACATTCATTACAATACTCTCAGATTTTGTCTTCTCACAGCTGAATTTTGAAGCAAAAGTAGAATCAGGGAAAACTATCTGTGCCACTTTACCTCCACAGTCCATGGATACATACGAGTAACTGTGTTTCACTCCTTGATAGAGTGCTGTCACTTCAGCTGCAGTCACTTTGGAAGCTTCACTGGTTGCACTACATGGCTGAATAAACTTTGTCATTACAAAGTTGTACCTCTGGATTTGAAGGCTTTGCTGATGTTTGTCTGACTTCTGATGGCTTTTCAGTGTCTCTTCCCCATCCCATTTTATAGTGAAAGTTGTTCCACAGGATGTGCACTTTGCCATGGCATTTGCATTTGGAGCAAGTTACACCTATGAGTAGCTTTCCTCCCATACCTTATTATAAGTGCAGAAAAACATTTTAGGAGACATGCGTCCAGCTTCTTGCTGATCCATTGACCTTTTCCCAAACATGAGTCATGCAGGATCCTTGCTCAACACTACTACAATAAACTAAAACAGCTATTAATACAAATCAAGATACTGTTATGTGACCAACAGTAGTTCCTGGTGGAGTCTGTGTCATAGTCACTAGCCAGAGAAACTTGCTCACATCCACATGTGAATCTCCAGACTTTTACACATTACTGCATTTCATTACTGGAAACTGTGTTCTGAGAAACTGCTTTTCAATCTATCTGGAAATATACTGAGCTAAGTATTTTTTGGTTTTAGAGTTTGTACTGTTAATTGTTGCTTATAGTTTTTCATATCTCTGCTGAAAGTGTTTTCCCCACCTCCCCCTATTTTCTGCTGTGTCTTCAGTTGATATAACTGTTTTTTACAGCTTGTGTGTTATCCAACTCAAGGATCACTTGCATAAAATTAGACCTGTTAGCAACAGCCTGCATTTCATTGCTGGAACCGGTGTTCTGAGAGACTGCTTTTCAATCTGTCTGGAAATGTACAGAGCTAAGTATATTTTTTTGGTTTTAGAGTCTGTACTGTTAATTGTTGCCTATAATTTTTCAGATCTCTGCTGAAAGCGTTTTCCCCATCTCCCCCTATTTTCTGCTGTGTCTTCAGTTGGTATAACTGGTTTTTACAACTTGTGTGTTATCTAACTCAAGGATCACTTGCATAAAATTAGACCTGTTAGTAACAGCCTGCATTTCATTACTGGAACCTGTGTTCTGAGAGACTGCTTTTCAATCCATCTGGAAATATACAGAGCTAAGTATATATATTTTTTTGGTTTTAGAGTTTGTACTATTAATTGTTGCTTATAGTTTTTCAGATCTCTGCTGAAAGTGTTTTGTTCCACCTGCCCTCCCTATTTCTGGCTCTTAGTTTAAATTTGGTGGCTTTTGCAGTTGCCCGCCCCACTGTAGATTTGATCTGGGACACTCCCCCAGTCCCATCTCTTTACCACATTCTACCTAATAAACTCCTTCTGCACTTGCTTTTAGTCCTTTTTAATTTAATTGCAGTTTTAAACTGTGTTTGGTCTAATATTGCTGCATACTCAAGTGTGCTAGCTTGCACTGCATGTGAATTGTTTTTACTGCTGCTTTAGCTTCTTTTCTGTAAAAAAAAATACTGTAAGCCTGTTTCCTGTCTTTCCTGTAACTAGTGTAGTCCAGATACAGATTTGCTTTATCCAGGACTGTATGTAAGCTTCTGAGCACCTCAAGCCTTTCTATGTTGGAGGGAAGCCGTCTAGCTTATCAGTGGGAGTGGTAAGCACTAGGTAACCTGTCTACCACATAGGGAGTGGTTCTGTCCCAGAAATTGTAGTTATTGGCCGTTTGGGTAATCTTTTCCATCTCTCTCAACTTTCTGACTTGAAAGCCTGTATTTGCACTTGTTTCTGTCCTGTAACTCGTCTAGTGCAGATACAGATTCTTAGTTTTAGCACTTAAATTTGCTTATTCGTGCTCAGCACTTGTTCAGAACTTGTAAGCACTTAATAAGCTACTAATTACTATAGCACTCAACCTTCCTCATTACCTAGAGGAAAACAGTTTTTGTACTTACTTTTCTCACTTGCTTAGAGAAAAACAGCTCTTGTACTCACTTTCCTCACTTATCTAGAGGAAAATAGTTTTTTAATCAGGCATGACCAAGGGTCAGCTCCCAGTGTTCTCTCCTGCCTATCCGATGAATCTGGGCATCTTGAGGCATTGTAGAAATTGCTTCATGTACACAGACAACCCTCTCCTCCTACCACCCAACACTACAACCTGTGAGAGATGCACTTATCTAGCCAAACTGGAGGTAAAGCTCTCTCCAACCAAGACTGAACTTGACAGTCAAGAGGAGAAGGTAAACATTTGCACCACACCACACTCATCACATAGTCTCACTAAATCTACACCACCAAAATCCACACATATTAACACAAAAACATTCACGGAAGCTCTCAATAATAAAATTTCTAAGCAACAGAGACCTCCAAAGCAGAAATGCAAGAAAGTTCCATCCCCCAACACAACCCATATGACACATAGCCCACAGACTCAGTGTCCCACTCAACCACAGCCAGTAAGGAAAATCAATGTACCCAACACACTAGTCATAGGTGACTCTATAGTCAGGCACACTGATGTCCCACTCATCAGGTTAAAGAAGGAGAAGGTTACTGTGCCTGTCGGGTGCCAGGATCCGCCACATAAGCCACACACTCAGGTCACTCCACAACAAGTACAAATATGATACTGTCATTGTCCATGTTGGTGTAAATGATCTGAGATATACCTCCCTAGACTACATGAAAAGAGACATGGAAGAGCTCTCTGATCTTGTAGCCCAGGCAGGTATGACCCCAGCCCTGAGTAGCATTCTGCCATTGCCCAGAATAATACTGCAGTAAAAGGACAAATGATTGTCTTCAACAATTGGCTAAGCTTCTGGTGTCATTCTAAGGAGATCCAGTATCTGTCTGCTTGGGACGACATGGTCGACAGACCACAATGCTTTGCCAGAGATGGCCTGTACCTGTCACCCCTGGGATTCTGGATACAGGCTAAGACTCTTGCCGCCCCTATAGTGCCTTTTTTAGGCAAGGTTCGAATGACAAATTCACCACCATAACAGGAACAGGCAAGCAAAAACTGAGGGTAATGCTACTCAATGCTAGAAGTCTAAATCTCAAAATGCACTCACTCGAGGCACTCCTTAAAATGGAGAACATTGAGATCTGTGCAGTGACTGAGACCTGGTTCAAGGCTCCAGAGAGCAGCCCTGCACTACCAGGCTATAACTCATACCACACTTTTTGGCCATGTAACCTGGACCAAAACACCAAAGGCAGAGGTGTGTCTATATTCATTAAGGATATCCACACCTCCAGGCTAGTTGCTTAGCATAATGCATCCAAGGTTATCCAAGTGCAACTAACTCTGCAATCCAAATTGTAGCTTGCTACAGATCCCCCACCATGCCCCAGGATTCCCACTCCTCTTTTCTTGATGTACTGGAAAATATTAGGGTTCAACCAAACACCCAATAATGGGCAACTTCAACTACCCCACCATTAACTGGGAAAACTACTCGTGTACCAACTCCTTAGCTCAACATTTTCTGGCATTCATAAACTCCAATGCCCTGGGTCAACTTATTCACACCCCCACCAGTGGCAACAATATACTAGACCTAGTCATTACCAACATGAGTGACCGGTGTTCCACACCTGAAGTAAACTCCTCGTTGGTCCAAGCCGACCATAAGCTAATCACCCTTGATATCCACATCCAGCCCCCACCCCCCATTAACCAAACCATGGTTAAACCAAATTATTCACACCCCCACCAGTGGCAACAATATACTAGACCTAGTCATTACCAACATGAGTGACCGGTGTTCCACACCTGAAGTAAACTCCTCGTTGGTCCAAGCCGACCATAAGCTAATCACCCTTGATATCCACATCCAGCCCCCACCCCCCATTAATCAAACCATGGTAAAAAATTTCTCCAAAACCAACTTCATACTTCTTAAGACAGAAGTGGTGAACTTCATGACACCCATGCAGATGGACAATACAGTTACAACTGCTGAATCCTACACAAATGCACTCTATAAGCACTTACACAAGTGCATGGATTGTGCTATCCCAAACAGAACCAAGACGCTGTTCTCCAAAAAAAAAGGAAGCCAATCTGGTGGTCCCCTACCATAAACAAACTGTACAACAGAAGGAAGAAACTGTTGCAAAAGAGATTAAAATCCCATGAGTGGAGGAGCTCCCTGGTCAGCCTAAGTAAGAAGCTGAGATCCCTTATAAGATCCTCCAAAGCTAGCTACAAAAACAAAATTGCCACTAATTCTAAGGACAACCACAAAACATTCTATAGCTATGTCAAGAATCTCTATGACAACACCCAGATCTGCTATGAGTTACAGCACAACACAAAAATTACAGAACCAACTGATATTGCCAACATCTTGGCAGATAGGTTCAGTGCTAACTTTACCCCCCCTCACCCCCTAAAGGGCCTATATCTATACAGGAAGAATGCAGAGTCCCTGTAATCAGAACTATGCAGGTAAAAGCTGCACTCTCTAAAGCCAAAAACACAGAATCCATGGGACCAGACAACATCCCAGGCTGCATTTTACATGAACTTCAGAACGAACTGGCTCCCCACCTAAGCACCATGTTCAATAATAGCCTAGCATCAGGCTTTGTGCCCACTGAATGGCGCACAGCAACAGTTATCCCATTCTCAAAGGGGGAGCCACAACTGATCCTGGGAACTATCGCCCTATTAGCCTGACGAGCCTGGTCTGCAAGGCCATGGAACATATCATAATGGAATTCTTAAACAAAGACATTGGTAACCTCCAAACTCTGGATCTCACCCAGTTCGGGCTTGTGAAAGGCAGATCATGCCTCCTGAACCTGATTGACTTCTATGAGGCAGTCAACAAAGCCGTGGATGAGGGTAAGGTGGTTCACACAGCCTATCTTGACCTCACCAAGGCTTTCGACACCATCCCCCATTCTGGAATTATAGCTAAACTCACTAAACTAGGTATAAATCCCTATGTCACAAGATGGGTTGCCAACTAGCTCACTGACAGAACTCACACTGTAAAAGCTGCAGACTCCAAATCTGACCTCAAACCAGTGACAAGTGGAGTACCACAGGGTTCAGTCCTGGGACCTCTCTTGTTTGGTATCTACTTCTCTGAAGTACAGGCTAACACAGAAGGCCTCTGGCTAATGAAGTTCACAGATGACTGCAAACTAGGAGCCATAGTGAAGTCCCCAAATGATGTGGACATCCTACAGAAGGGCCTCGCTGAGACAGATGCCTGGTGTTAGAGCCATGGCCTCAAGCTCAGTGACAAAAAGTGCAGTGTCATCCCCTTTGGTAAAAACTCTGTACCCATGAACTACCACATAGGGAGCAATCTACTTAACACCGAATGTGTGATAAGAGACCTTGTGACCCAAGTGGACAGTAGTCTCTCCTTTGATAGTCACATCGCCACAGTAGTCAAGAAGTCCTTCTACGTGGCACACCTCATCATAAAAGGGTTCTCATCCAGGAAAAAAGGGGTCATTGTTCCCCTCTACTCGACACTCATTAGACCCATTATAGAGTACAATGCCTCTTTTGGAATGTACCTCACAAGACATCTGCAGCAGCTGGAAAGGCCACAGAAGTACCTCACAAAGAGGATTACTGGCCTCAAACAAATGCCCTACACTGACCATCTCAAAAAACTCCAGCTTTACTCCGCAGCATATCACCTACTCCGAGGTGATCTCTGCCTAACATATAAAGCTATGTCAAACCCAGAGCTGTTGGACATGCTACACCTAAAGAAATCCCAATTCTTCCAAGCTACATGCTCTAGGGACCTAAACCTTGTCACCATAATAAACAGGACATGCTGGAGGGATAGATTCCTGTCCCAGAGACTTCCCATACTCTGGAACAGGCTACCCATCTATGTCAAGCAAAGTTCTTCATTAGCACTCTTCAAGAAAAATCTTGATGAGTGGATGGAAAATAGGAAATACACCCCAGGGATCACTTCTGTGTCCTTGACAACGGCACAGGAAAATTACTTTCTTGGGTGGCATAAGCCAGGGAACCTTGTTGGCTAGGCTTACGTAGCCCCTTGGGCCAATAGCCTAGTACCTACCTATGAACCTATGATGTAAGGGAAAAAACACGTGAAAGAAGATGTAGACTCCACCCGAAAAATTAACAGTGGAGGCCAAGCAATGATAGGCAGCAAAAGTAACTCATGTCTGAGGGGCTTTCTGCAGCTGTTACACACATGAACCTGATGAGACAGCAGAACATGCACAGAAGGCATTCAATCGTGAGTAAAACATGTGGATCAGATACTAAAGCAAGAACAGTAACTACTGTCCCAAGTCAAAACCCTCAACTGTTATACAGAACCTGACGCAAAGTTATCCAGCTGAGTTTGGACAAAGAGTGCAACAACAAAGTTCAGGCATATTGTGGGCTGACACGATGATAAAGACGAAATACATGGTAACTCAGCAATCATAATACCCTCTGACTGCAACAGTAATAACTTGCATAGAGACAGACTAGGCATGTGATAAGTATTCAGATGTTCTGATTTGAATAAATTACTGCAAATCCAAAAGAATGCACTATAAAGGCTCAAAAATCTGAGAGGCTTTAAAATATTACTCTTACAATCCTAGAACAAGTTGCTTTACCATGCATTTTCTTAAAGTTAGAAGCCTAACAGAAAAATATTTAGTGACTTCAACCCTCTTTTCATTTGCTAGAACTCCACACAGTATGAGACAGATATGAAGCAAAAATCTATACATTCTGTTCTAAACATCACAATACCTGTCAACCTCTTAGAACAAGAAACTTAGACAGCACTAATCAGAGACAGAAATGCTACTTTATAATCTTAGTAAGTTGATAGAATAACAGTTTTTACTCTAAAATGCATTTCATTGAAGATATAAAGCTGAACAGATATCTACAAATGACGTTAAGCAATACCTTAACCTCTTCGTTAGCACAAGAAACTGCAACAAAACTTAAAAAGGACAAATTTAAAATGCTGCTCTTATAAAGATGTGATTTGCCACTATAAAAAGCAGACTATTTTGAGAGACAAATGTCAATGCTATATTCAAACCTATAGGGACTAGAATAAAACACATTTCCATCATATAATGCTTAAAACTGCTCAACCCAAATTGCTTGCAAGCATACACCTGGCCTCTTAGCACAATATAGGATCACAAGAAGTACAGGAGCATCAGCAGATGTCAACCATTACTCTAAAAGTTGCAAGAAGTTTGACAATGCATCACAAGGATTTATTAGTTATTATTTATTTTAAGTTAATCTACTCAATCCTCACCAGAAAACATTTTATGAGAAACAGACCAAAAATATTAAGCAATATGTGGACATTTCATAGCCCTAAAAAAACCCCCAAAGAAATCCAAATCTTTGTTTAACTAAAGTTTGATTCCACTTACCTCTGAGGGACTAGTATTCACAAAAACAAGCTCCATCCCAGGCTTCCTGGTGCAATCATAACAGGGCAAGCAGGGCACATGCTAACACAGCAGCAGTCATGTAGTAAAAGACAAACAGTAGTCCAGAAATTCAAGTTGTTTTATAATAGGGAAAAGAAAGTGTGCATCCACCACCACAGCCCTCTCCGACCCCTCTGTCCTCCCAGATGCAATCAGAAGAGCGGGCAAGCTAAGCAGAACCAAGCAGAATTAGCAGACACCCAAACACTGTAGCTGAGCTGAATTTACCAAAACTGGGAAGAGCTGAAGAGTTTGTCCATATCTGCTCTGAAGTTAATAGAAACAAAATCAGTCTACCAGCTTTTTTAAAAAAATGTAGTGAGTAGCTGAAAGCCCCACTTTTATTTTTTAATTTTCGCAGGTTTCTCAGTACTCTCTGTTGTTGATTGGCTGCTTGCTGTGTGTTGTGAAAAGAGCTTGTTGACTGTTTCTTTCCCAGTGCAGCAAGCAGCCAATAAAACAAGACAGTGATGCCGTTTTTTTTTGTCAGCATACAGGCACATTGACGAAGTAGTACAATTTCCAGAGTCTTGAATTGAGAACCAGAGAACCAGAGTACTGTCTTCATTTCCAGACACTCCAGGTAAAAAAACGGAGGGGTGGCAACCATATGTGATATTGAAGTCTTAGAATAGCTGTTAGAGGAGATAATTTCTGACTATTTTCCTGAATCTAATTCTTCTAAAGCTAATTGTAATGAAAAATAAAATAACTGCTGTACAAAACTACACATTTGTCTAATTAGCATTAGGTTGCAAGGGTGCACATTCAGCTTTGCTGAAAAAATGTGCTTTACAAGCTAAATAAGTTAATTTCTAATATTGTTACTCCCTACCATTTGTTGTGATAATTGAGTTGGCATTGATGGGGTTTGAATTCTACCACTGCCACTGAAATGTGACCTGTCTAGTACTGATGGGGCTTGAATTTCACCACTGCCAACCAAATATCAGATTGGCTATACGAGTAAAGGGGGCTACTGTCTTTGCATTCAGTGCACTGCCACATATAGGTCTGATGGCCACCAAAGAGGTAGTCTTTCAAATCAGACCATTGGTGCCCAGCAGGTAAAATTAAAAAAAAAAAAAAAACAGTACACACAAGTCTGATTCACTTACAAATTTAGTAAATGTAACTTGGCCTCAAAAGCTTCCACAGGCTATATACTGCTGCCATGGCCATGGTCTTCCAATATCCAGGCCCAGAATAGGACTAAACCCTGGCCAGTTACTAAGCTGTTTTTTTCCACCTTGCACCCCAGGTCCTTTCTTATCATCCTCATCATTCTGTCTGTGAATGTCAATGTATTCCAGTACCCCTTATTTATGGTAGCTACCTTTTAAAGAAATTATTTTCACACATAGATAATTCCCAGGAAAACTGATAGAATTATTAAAGTCTTCATGGCTTTTATTCGGGTAGGTTAATACTGCCACCACCCTTAATATGGTTAGGAACCAACAGACCAACTACTCGTGCCACTGTTGATCTACAGCCAAATACAAAAACATAGTAATAGTGATTAATACAAAATGGTAATAAGCAAAATAATCTGTGCAGTTGGAGGTGGATACCAGCAGCTTGACAACCTACTTTATTAAATAATAACCGATCCACAGATAATAAATGTTGCTTAAATAAATATCAGCCATAAAATATTAACAATAAATCAATAAACACATTATTTACTCGCTAATGAAGTTGAGAGTGCTAATGTATATTAAATATTTAGAGGTATAAACATTTGCATAATGAACAGAAGACAATAATCAGTTTCACAGATAGATTAATTAAAAGAAAAACCCAATAATAAGTAATCTAGCTGAATAAAGCCAAATACTACTGAGCCCTTAACTGTGCTGTTACTAAGATACTATACCAGACTGTACAGGCAGATACCACCACTAATGCAGACATGGACATTAACGTCTTACAAGTAAGAATCATCCTACTCTGGTTTCAGCTCAACATAAATATCTTTTTTCCCCACAGAAACTAGAGGTAATTAACTCTCTTCTTTCTAACACAAAGGAATTGCTATCTGGAAAATAAACACAATTTCATATACCTATATTACATGCTTGCATAATTAATGTCTTACTTCTGCCCCATTTCAGAGTTCTGGGATCAGAGATTCTCTGATTCAGTTTTATGACTTCCCCTGTCATTTACATGCAAGCAGTTATTTCTTTCCACTGAAACTGCATTTCATCATACAATGGTTTCAGAAAGAAGTTACACCTTTCAAACATATTTTTCTTCTACATATTGCATGAAAGAACAACTATAACTGCAACGATTGTGTAACTTGTAGGACATGTAATAAATGCAATTTCACACTGCAGATTTATGTTACCTATTTTCCTTAAAACTTACAAAAAAGGAAGCAAAGTACAAACATCTTATTTTGAATCATTTTTCTCTACCCTGGCATTAGTTGTCTAATCAATTGCAGCAATTGTCAGATAGCAACCAAGGCATTACCATCTACGACAGTGACTGTCACAGGAGAAAACATCAACAAAGATTGTTTTAACAATGATTTGTATGTCTTCTTAACCTGTTCTGAGACCTGAAAAATCAACCTACAAATGGCAAAGTATTGTAGGTTTTGAGGACCAAATATAAGCCATCAACTCTCTATAATACAAGAGATCATACATTCTCTTGTAAACAGAGCACTGTTATTTCAGGTATGGCAGCTATCAAGAGTTTTCTTTGTTTGTATTTGTATCTTTTCCAAGTGTCTTTAGTCTGCAGTCATCTGCTTATTGTCTTATTTACAGCGTTTGATCCTATTTCTTAGAATTGTTTACTGCTGTGGGATTTGGTGTTTAAAAGATATGGTCTTATAATTATTATCAAATGACTGTTTCTTCACTTTGTTAAAATTATTTTGCAGTTTGTTTATGTAATGTTTATTTTTAGCTTTCTTTCATTATTTTTTTCTTCAGTACCAATCTAAATGTTATCTTTGTTGTATTTTAACACATATTGTTATTTTAAGATCATAGGATCATAGAAACTATAAGGTAAACAAGTTTTAAGACCATGTGTGTCTTGCCAAATTCTGTCAAGTAGGGAAAACATGCCAGCCCATGAATCAGCCTTTGAGTACCTATCTAATCATTAAGGTTAGTCTTGATGGAAGCAAGGGTATTGTCTGATTAACATGCAGGGGGCAAGATGTCCCAGAGTTGAGACAACCATTGAGTAATGAGTTTTATCCCTCTGATGTGTTTTATTTATGTGTTGGTGGAGGTTCAAATATTTTGCTTTTACATATTTGTATAACTATTCTCATACTATGAAAGTAAAAGAGATCCATTAAAATGGGGTCTTTGCTGGCATGGAGTGCTAGCCATTGATCTCCACACAGGGGTTTATAGGAGACAGAGCAAAGGGTAGGTCCTGTAGTCTGTCTTGGTAGCTACATTTTTTTTGACCAATAATTTTTTCATCAGGAACCTTTGTGTTCTTTCTAGCTGCATGATATGTCTGACTAGGTACATGCCAAAGAGCCACTGCACTCAATAGTTGGTCTAGTAAGGGCAGTACATGGAGACAATAACATACTTTAATTTAGATGAGTTACTTTTGGAAATCAGTTATGCTGAATTGAAGGATTTCTTCTCTATTTCTGCAATATGGTGGTTAAAGGTGTAGGAATAGTTGCCCACGTGTCAAGATCCCTTACTACTATGTCCATGTAGAGTTGGACACTGTCTAATCTATAAGTTGTAGATATAGAGTGCTTCCAAAGGGTAAGAACACTTTACTTTTTGCATATTGTTTGAGCCATTTCTGCATATTCCATTGTTTTTAAGAGCTAGTTCATGCTGAAGAACTTCTTGTATCAGTGGAGGAATGGGCAGTGAAAGCCAACTTGCAGTCATCAGTGAATTTACTTAGCCATAGATCAAGATTTGTGGTAAAGAGGTCAAAACAGTATATAACAAAAAGGAGGGGTCCCACTAGTGATCCTTGCAGTACTTTATTGGTGGCTTTCTTACTTTCTGAAGTAACATCTGCCTCCTTAATTGTGTGGACTCTATCATTCAGACAGTTTGTATTCCATGGAGTATAGTGTCAAAGGTATTGGCCAAATCCATATAAGCTAAGTGGACTAAATGTGCACTGTTGAGGGCCTCAGTAATCTTCCAAAAGCAATTAATCAGTTTAAGTAGACATAATCTACCTTTGGCAAATTCAAACTAGTTTATGAATTTGAAGTGATATGTTCAATGGCCAAACAAATTAGAATAGTTAGGCTTATGGCCAGTAATTTCCAATGTCTTTGGTAGGGTCACCATTGTCCAGGGGTGCCACAGCAACTTTTTTTCAAACCTCAAGGACATACGTGTGGTTAGGCTTAAGCTAAACAAGTGCAGGAAGGTTCAGCAATGGCATGGCTGCTGTTATTAGACATCCAAGTAAATTGTATGGCTCCATGGAAGAGGTGTTTTTAGTTGTAGAGTGTATATCTAGGATATGGTCTAAGCTGATCTTAAATGATGAGTGAGACTCCAGGTATTTGTTGAAATTCAATCACTGTTTCTAGAATAAAGTTAGCATGAAATCATTTTTCATATATGTTACCTATGTTTTTAATGTCAGAGTGGATAATGTTATTTTGGAATATGTTCCATACATTGCAAGATGTTATATCTGAGAAGGATTTGTAGTCATTTTTGGCTTGTGATGCCAGTTTCAGTTCATATTCAGTGTTGGTCTTTCTGATGGTTGTTTTAGTTCCTTGCGAATCAGTTTATTAAAGTCTTTAATGTAGGTACATCTGTTGTGGGACTTTTAGAATGTTTTTTGTTAAGTATATTTATACTCATATTGGTAAACCACCAATGTGGATTGTTTATACATTTCACATTGTATCCGGTTCTAGGGAGGACTGCTTGATCTATACATTTTCATCTGGGATTAGAGCTTATAAAAGTTACTAATTTGTGATCTGACTTAACCGGGGATGGAAATACTTAATGTCTGGTACATTTGGGTGCAGTGTTGGTAAGATCCAGAATGTTCTGGTCAAAGTCTGGTACATTTGGGTGCAGTGTTGGTAAGATCCAGAATGTTCTGGTCAGTAGTGGCCTGGGTAACTATTTGTTCTAATGGGTTATTACATACTAAGTCTAGAATCTTTGGGAATACCTGAATTCAGAGGTGTAGCCACAGCAGACAATCAAAACATGATTTAAATCACTCAGTATGAAAGTATTAGTGTTAAGGGTAGTTCATTTAAGTTCAGTTAGGAGTCTAACATGTTCTAATGAGGACATGCATGGTGTTTTATATTAGACTTTAAATTAATATTTTTTACAGAGAAGTTGGAGTCCATTTAGTTCGGTATTAAATTTGCAGGGAATCTGCTTACAGGTGATGCTGCCTCTGACAAATATGGAGATGTCTCTGCAGTGACCCTCATGTTGGAAGGCATGGTAAGCCTTCAGACCTGAACATATTGCTCTTTCCTCCTGAAGTTCCTTCTATAAGTGGATTCTCTCTAGTAAGTGTAACCCAACCAACAAACAAAAATAAATACATTTAATAACTTTATGGAATTGTTGTGCTGGGGGTGGAGTGGAAGCTGAGCTGTTTCTGTAATGCATGGGGAAAAATTTTCTTTCAGAAAAACGTTTCAGCTACATTTATACTGGTTATCAAACTGGGTTGTTAGGTATGGTATACACTGGCAGGCATTTTTTTCTGAAATAGCTTCCATAAACATCTCTGTGTTTGATGGAGTATGTATTTTGTACATATCTGTAGCTGAGGGCTTACTCTCTGTGAAGGGTGCATGGTGCATTACCTGTTGTGAGTTTCACAGATGGTGGTCTTACCTGATGGAACTCTTTCATGGGGGCTTACACGCTGGTTTTGCTTACTGCTGAATTAGAAAGTGCCCACATAACTTGAATACATTTGCAGCAGCAGGCTGTTGAAGAATGTACAGAAAGTTCCCTGTTTTCAGCTTGTGGTTTAGGATGCCCCTTACTGAGCAGCTTTAAAGGATCCGTCAGTACATATTTATTTGACTTAGGTTTAACTGAAGTTACTATACTGCTTCTTTGCCTAATGTATATATGTTTGAGTTTACCTTACTTTTATGTTTTAACTGCAATACTTGTTATTGTTTAGCAATATAATGAACTGGATCTTCTATAATCATCATAATCATCAGCTCCCTTTTTCCCATTTTTTCTACATGGGGTCAGGATATCGTGTTAACTGTCACCGACTCTCTCGATTCAGTGCCATACTCCTGCCTTCTTCAACATTCATGCCTGACTGTCACAGATCTTCTTTCACATAATCCAGCCGTCTCTTCGCTGGACGTCCTCGTTTCTTCTTACCTTCTTCCTGTCTGTCCCAAATCTTCCTCAACAGATTGTCTTCTGCTTTTCTACACATGTGCCCAAACCACCGTAATCTGTTCTCTTTGATCTTTCCTGCAATTGGAGCTACTTTGGCTTCTGCTCTTATGTCCTCATTTCTTCATCTGTCCCACAGTGTGCATCCTACCACCTTTCTCAGGCACTTCATTTCCATCACCTCTAGCTTCTTCAACTGTTCTGCCTTTACTGCCCAGGTTTCTGTACCATACAGTAGTACTGGTTGCACCAATGTTTTGTACATCTTACTTTTCAGCTTCTTCGGCATTCTTCTGTCATAGACTACACCTGATAGTCTATGCCAGTTGGCTGCAGCCCCTCTGATTCTAGCTTTGACCTCTTCATTCAGACTACCCTTCTCCTCAACTCCCCTCCCAGATACTTGAGGCTGTTTACCTGTTCCACTATCTTCCCTTCTATCTCTATTGTCAGCTTCTTCTGATTTCCCCAATTTGCAGCCATTACCACTGTCTTATCTGTGCTTAGTTTCATCCCGTGTGCCTTCAGATTTGCATTCATTTCTCCTATCCTTTGCTGAAGTTCTAGCTCAGAGTCTGCCTGTACTGCCACATCATCTGCATACAGCAGCTTTGTTAATCTGTCCCCTTCAACCTTTTTGCTAATGTAATCCATCACCAATATGAACAGCAGTAGGCTCAGAGCTGAACCCTGATGTACACCCACTCTCACTGGGAACCCCTCTGTGAGGCCGAACACTGTTCGTACTTGAGTCTTTGGGTCCTTGTACATAGCCTGCACTAATTCTACCAATGTTTCTGGCACTTCAAACCACCACAGTACTGCCCAGATCAGCTTTCTTTGGGACCGTGTCATATGCCTTCTCTAAGCCTAGGAATACCCAGTTTGACTCTGTCCCCATCTCTAGCTTCTTCTCAAGTATCTGTCTCAATGCAAACATCGGGTCAGTTGTGCTGCATCCTGATCTGAATCCAAACTGCTCATCTCCTATCTTATATTCTACTACTCTGCATACCTGTTTATCAATCACCCTCTCCAGAACTTTCATGCAGTGTGATAGGAATTTGATGCCTCTGTACTGCCCACAGTTGTGGACGTCCCCTTTGTTCTTGTACACTGGCACAAGTTTGCTTATTCTCCAGCCATCTGGGATATGCCTTTCTCTCCACACTGCTATTAGCACCCTCAGGAGCCATTTCTCCCCATCTCACCCAACATCTTTATCATATCTGCTGTGACCTCATCTGAGCCTGCTGCTTTCCCTGACTTCATCTTCCTTAGTGCTGTTCTTACTTTTTCTAGGGTGGGCTCCTCTTCTTCTCTCATTGTAGGCTGTTTCTGGGGCAGTACAGCTTCTGTGGGGTTTTCTTCATTCAGAAGCTGCTGGAAATACTCCTTCCATCTGCCTTTGATGTCCTGTGGACTGATGAGCAGGTTGTTGCTGGCATCCCTTATGAAGGGTGTCGACTATCTTCTTTATCTTTCTGTCTTTGCCTTGCAACCTGATATAGTTTTTTGTGCCCCTTACTGAGTCACTTCCCAGAAGTTGGCATAGTGCCTCTGATGCCCTATTCTTTGTTATTGCAACTTCTTTCTTAGCTTCTTTGTTAGCCAACCAGGAGCCCTTCCTAGCCTGGTCAGTCTTTTCTATCTCCCACTTCTTCCTGCACTCCTTTTTCTTTTGATGACTTCCTGGACTTCTGCACTCTACCACCAACTTTCCTTATGTACCTTATTTCCATACCTGGCTCGGCCACATGTCTTTTCTGTAGTCCTAAGACATGCTGTTTTAAGGCGCTGCCATTCTTCTTCAACTCCGCCTATTTCCTCCTCTTCTTGGGGTGCTAGAGCCCTGAGAAATTCTTTGAACTGTTGCACTTTCTCTCATGTCAACTTCCAGGTCTTCAGCCTGGTCTCTGTTTATCTTAGAGCCTTCTCTGACCACTGCTTGCAGCTGAATGTGGCAACTAGTGGTTTATGCTGTGGGCTGACTGTTTCACTGGGGATGACTTTGCAATCATGGATTCTATCCTGGTGCCCTTTCCTTACTAGGAGGAAGTCTACCTGAGTTGTATGTTGACTACTCTTGTATGTGATCTTGTGACTGTCTCTCTTTCTGAACCATGTATTGGCTACTATCAAGCCATTTGCCAGACAGAAATCTAGAATGGCTTCTCCTTCTTTATTCCTGCTGCCCCACCAATGGGGACCCAGACAGTCCTCATAGCCTGTTCTGTCTGTCCCAATATGTGCATTCAAGTCACCCATTATCAACACCAGTTCATGTTGTCCTGCTTTATCTAGTAGGTCCTGCAACTGCTGTCTGAATGCACTCTTTTCCTCACTATCACAACCCTGCTGTGGGGCATAGGCTCAGATTATGAATACTGCCCTCTCATTACACTGGAGTCTGACTGCCATGAGTCTGTCATTAATTCTGATGATATCCCTTACTGCCTTCTGAAGCCTCTCTTTCACCACAATTCCTACACCATTTCTAGCCTGCCCTTCACCTGAGTAGTAGACTCTGGATCCCAAGCCAAGTGGCTTTGCTGCACTGCCCTTCCATCTTGTCTGTTGGATACATAGGATGTCCAGCCTCCTCAGTATCATCATGTCATCCACTTCTAAGCTGCGTCCTGTCAGTGAACCTACATTAAGCGTAACAAATCTCAGTTCATGTTTGGCGGGTTGGTTGGTTTTGCTCAACAGCATACGTCTTAACATGGAAACATCAAAAATCTGGACAAGGCCCATGAAAAATAGATACAAATCTGTACACTGATTAACATTTAATTTGCATACACAATTACATAACCCCAACTACTCCAATGGAATTGTGGGATACCAACTTTCAAATGTAACTGAAGAACAGGCAACCAAAATATGGCACCAGAGTCCCCCTGCAGCCATTGCAATGTCCCATTACCTGGCTATTTCACCCCATTTACCATAAACACTAATGTGTGCATACTGCTTTACTTCTACAATGATTATTTGGATTTTATTTTTACAGCACAACAATGCACACACACTAATAGACTTCTGGTAAGAGCAATACTGCCTCAGATGAAAATAGACTTGGCATTAAAACTTGTCTGCCCTTGAAACTCACATTCATTGAAACAGCATTGAAACCCACACCACATCCAAAGAAAATGCATCTGGCCAGTGGTGGATAAAGATTATCTTTGGGCTGTTTTCAAATTATTGGCCCCTTGCACACAAGACAAGAAACATACGTGTGTTCTTTTCTTTGATACACCTTCCTGACTTTATTAAATTATATTCCTTATATAATACAGCACACTTGTTAAGCAGAGTGCATTTTAAATTTGTTTGAACATTTTTCCAGTAGATTATACTGTAGCCAATGAAACAAAATGCATGAACCAATATTGACAAAACTGCCCAATTCAGAACATTTCCATCATAAAAGTCTACTTCCACACCCACACTATAAATAGAATGACAGCAGTGTAAGCCATAGGCTTCTTGCACAGCTTCTCGCACTTATTTTCAATTTCATGTTTTTTTGGGGGGTGGTAAAAGATCAAAAACCAGGGACACATTTTAAACATTGCTTGTATAATTTTGTAAAGTTGCTAGAATAAAATGGTGTGTTACCATCCTGCAGGACCCTATGTACTACAGTCAGAGCAACATACCACTATACTAAATCAGCAGCTTCCTGAAGAATAGGAACACTGAAACTTACTGGCTATCATTTAGTGAATTCATTTCTCACTTCTCACAACAGCTGTCAACTCTTAGCACAAAAAACCTGGGGGAATACAAATTCAGTTCTCACTATAGCTATCAACTCTTAGCACAAAAAACCTGGGGGGATACAAATTCAGTTCTCACTATAGCTCTGAACTCTTAGCACAAAAAAAAACCTCAGTAACACTCACAAGTGGTAGTGGCTAGGGACTTTAGGCTCTTTTTACCCCGTACTCAAGGTAGAGGGTTTGAGCCTGACTACCTCTAGACACCAGGTCTACTGACGGGGGGGGGGGGGGTCATTTTCACACACAAACACACGCAGTCCAACCTAAACCTTAAAAATCAACTGGCAGAATCTGCCTATTAACTCAAACGTTTACTGAGCTCACCTATATGTTTTTCACACACAGTCCAACCTAAACCTCAGAAATCAACTGGCAGAATCTGCCTATCAACTCAAACGTTTACTGAGCTCACCTATATGTTTTCTTTATTAAGTAATCTTAAGTAAGAATTCCCTGAGGGCCAGAAATGTTTGCAATACCAAGACAGAAGTTTACAAAAGTAGTAGACAGATAAATTGATAGTGGATAGTTTATTCCTTATTAATTGTTAGTGTATTATTTATTAATTTCACTTTCTTAAATAAGAGGATCTTACCATTTAGCAGAACAAAGTTGTGCTAATGCAGTATGCACAAAGACACAGTGTTGCTGAGAATTCATTGCTTTTCATAAATTTCTTTCATCTTTTTGCTTGCTTTTGAGTTATGTCATTTACTGCTGCAATTACATCTTTTCAAGTAAATCATGTTATCCTCAATGTGATTACCATTTAGGAATGTAAAATTAAACTTTGACACAATAATGTGGTTGAAACTAGTCTTTTTACCTATATAGTTTTTTTCTTGTAGTTCTAATTTAAATCTCAAATATAGTAATGGTGCTGGGGTTTGCTCATTCATTTGACATCCTTTATCACATAGAGATGGCAAACATTCTGTTGCTAACATTAAGTGGCTCCAGGCAGCGGAAATGGAAGGGTATTAACCTAGAAAAAGCTTATCACCTGATTCACTGATCTGCTATAAATTCCAGCCTTTTCATTTTACTTATGAGGGCTGCAATTAGTCAACACATTAGTAAGCAGTTTGCTGACATGAAGATAGATCACTTCAACATCCTACATTCTGTTTCCCCTACTGAGGACAAAGTTCATAGGGCTTGTTTGTTTGAATGAACTTTTCCATGGAAAATGACTGCACAGTCGTAACTTCAGACTTATGTATAATATACTTTTACCATTTATTCCTGTTTTGTTAAAGTTCTTATTGTTTGGTTGTAATTAAACATGAATGTTGTACACAGTGGACTATTTCTGATACTTAGAACTGCAGGCCATGGGGTCAGTACACACACACACACACACACACACACACACACACACACACACACACACACACACACACACACACTACTCCTTACCATTCTACATCGCATCCGAAGAGATGTCATCATTCTGCCAGGCCAGCCGTTCCACTGTTCCTGCTCGCACTTGAAGCAGCTAGTTGGTTCCGCTGTTTGCATTTGAAGCAGCTAGTTTCCTTACATAATCCAACAGCCAGGCCAGCCATTCTGCTGTTCCTGTTCGCATTTGAAGCAGCTAGTTGTTCTGCTGTTCCTGCTCGCATTTGAAGCAGCTAGTTTCCTTTTATAATCCAACAGCATTCCCGCTCACATTTTGAAGCCAGCCAGAAAGGTGTGAGCTCCTTGAGATCAATTCTGACAGGCTGGTAGAGGGAGCTGACGTCATTGCGTACGTGATGACATCAGCTCTAACAGCCGTGGAAATTTAAAAAACTAAAAAACAAAAAGAAAAAAATCAGAAATTATGGGGTGCCACTCAGGAATCATGGCACCCCTTCATTTGAACCCCAAAACTCAGTAAAAACCAAGTAATCCGGTACGGTTGAGAGCTCTGCTCAACAGAGCTATCCCAGGTAACCCAGGCTGGGCAACTAGACACCGGCCAGCCAGTAGCTTATTGACTCAGGGCTGTTGGGCTTTATGGTGGGCATACACTGGCCAATAAGGGCACATATACCCCTCCCACCATTAGCATGGGTCCCTGGTGTGGGTCAGAGCAGGCCAGGTCCTCGACCCACTTATCACCGGTAACTACCCATGCCCATTTTTGGCAACATTAGTCAACATGACCGAATCACCTAGAGCCATATTTTACACCGAGTGGCTAGCCCTGACATAGCATGCAGTTTGTGATCCATGTTCTCCTATCTTGAGGATACTGCGCACCACAGTAGATGCTCAAAGTGGTTGGTCTGTACAACTCTTCCCCCTATAGGGTACCATGGAGAGTCTGTGCTGCTGCCCACAGCTCCATTCATTGGTGCGTTTGAGATGGAAAAACTGAGTGTTTCCTGGATCTTCTATAAGTGCAGATATTAAAATGGGTTTCCTCACCTGGTGATAACACTACCTTGCCTTTGCATGTCTCATGGCTGATATTGGTTTCTGTGAGATTCATGGAGCACAGTTGTGGAACTTTATTTTTGGCTGCTATTCATCCACTAAGTAACTCCTTCCTAACAGTTTGTATTATTGTACCTGTTTTAATTTTCGAAAAAAAAAATCCTATCTCTCTACTAGTTTCCTGCCTTTCTATAACCAGCACAGTCTGGTTTTCAGATCTTGCTGAATTCTGGGATGTTTTGTAATTTCCGTGTTCCTCAGACCTTACTAAGATAGAAGGAAGCTTCTCTGTTGATCCGTGAGAGTGGTGAGCTTTGATCAGCCTATCTGTCATTGGAGGAGTGGTTTCAGCTCAGAATCTGTAGTTTTATTCGTCATTTTGGGCTATTTTTATCCCTTTCATATTTCTGTTTAAAAACCTGTGTTTGCGTGGTTTTGTGCATTGCGGTTAAACTATTCCTGGTGCCAGAAAGTCTGCTCTTCAAATTTTCTCTTGGAACTATCCAGTTTTTTAGTTTCAGCACTCAAACCTGTTTCCTTGTGCTCAGCACTTGCTCAGAACTCATTGTAAGCACTAAATAAACTACAAATTACTACAGCACTCGACTTTCCTCACTTGTCAAGAGGAAAACAGTTCTTAGTACTTAAATTAATAAACACCTATCCAGGCATGTCCATGGGTCAGCTCCCAATGTTTCCTCCTGTCCACCTGATGAATCTGGGCATCTTGGGGCAATGTAGCCATTGCCTCATGTACACTGACAACCCTCTCCTCCTGCCACCCAGCACTACAATCTGTGAGAAATGCACTTATAGAGCCAAACTGGAAGCCAAGCTCTCTCCAGCCAAGACTGGACTAGACAGTCAAGAAGAGAAGGTTAACACCTGCACCACACCACACTCAACACATAGTCCTTTAAAAATTCATGCATAGAAACACAAAGCACACACCCACATTCACAGAGGCTCTCAATAAAAATCTGCCCAAGCAAAAGAGACCTCCCAAGCTGAAACGCAACCACCCACCCAACACTACCCAAATGACACATAGCCCACAAAATCAGTGTGCCACTCAACCTCAGCCCATAAGGCAAAACAACATACCAAACACACTAGTCATAGGTGACTCTATAGTCAAGCACACCGATGTCCCACTTACCAGGCTAAACAAGGAGAAAGTTACTGTCAGCTGCCTGTCAGGTGCCAGGATCTGCCACATAACACACACACTCAGGTCACTCCACAACAAGTACAAATACGACTCTGTCATTCTCCATGTTGGTGTGAATGACCTGAGACATACCTCCCCGAACTACATGAAAAGAGTCATGGAGGAGCTCTCGGATCTTGTAGCTCAGGCATGTATGACCCTAGCCCTGAGTAGAATCCTGCAATCGCCCAGAGTTATACCACAGTACAAGGATAAAATGATTGACTTCAACAATTAGCTAAGCTTCTGGTGTCATTCTAAGGGGATCCAGTATCTGTCTACCTAGGATGACATGGTCGACAGACCATGATGCTTTGCCAGAGATGGCCTGCACCTGTCATCCCTGGGATTCCAGGTACTAGCTAAGGCTCTTGCCACCCCTATAGTGACTTTTTTAGGCAAGGTTCAAATGTCAAATTCACCAATGTAACAGGTTCAAGCAAGCAAACTCTGAGAGTAATGCTACTCAATGCTAGAAGTCTAAACCTCAAAATGCACTAACTCGAGGCAGTCCTTAAATTGAAGAACACTGACATCTGTGCAGTGACAGAGACCTGGTTCAAGGCTCCAGAGAGCACCATTGCATTACCAGGCTATAATTCATACCACACCTTTCGGCCACCTAACCTGGACCGAAACACTAAAGGCGGAGGCGTGTCCATATTCATTAAGGATATCCACACCTCCAGGCTAGTTGCTCAACATAATGCATCCGAAATTATCCAAGTGCAACTAACACTGGGCAAGACTGCAATCCAGGTTGTAGCTTGTAACAGATCCCCCACCATACCCTGCATTCCCACTCTTCATTTCTTAAGATACTGGAAAATATTAAGGTAAACCCAATACCTTAATTATGGGTGATTTAACTACCCCACTATCAATTGGGAAAACTACTCATGTACCAACTCATTCGCTCAATGTTTTCTGGAATTCATGAATTCCAACACCTTGGATCAGCTTGTCCACACCCCCACCAGAGACAACAATATCCTGGACCTGGTCGTTACCAATATGGGTAACTGGTGTTCCAAGCCAGAGGTCAATGCCTCGCTGGTCAGATCTGACCACAAGCTAATCACCCTTGACATCCATAACCCACTTTCACCCTCCCATTAAGGAAACCACCATCAAAAACTACTCCAAAGCCAACTTCATGCTTCTTATGACAGAAGTGGCAAACTTCACGACACTCATGCAGATGGAAAATATTGGTACAACTGCTGAATTTTACACAAATACACTGTATAAGCACATACACGACTGCATGGATTGTGCCATCCCCAACAGAACCAAGACACTATCCTCCAAAAAAAGGAAGCCTATCTGGTGGTCCCAGGCCATAAACAAACTCTACAACAGAAGGAAGAAGCTGTTGCAAAAAAGAGTAAAATCCCAAGATTGGAGGAACTCCCTGGTCATTCTCAGCAAGAAGATGAGATCTCTCATAAAATCCTCCAAAGCCAGTTGCAAAAATAAAATCACCACTGATTCCAAAGACAACCACAAAGCATTCTACAGCTATGTCAAGAATCTCAATTGCAAAACTCAGATCTGCTCTGAGCTACAGCACAATGGCATTAAATATACAGAACCAACCGATATTGCCAACATCCTGGCAGATAGGTTCAGTGCTAACTTTACCCCCCTCTCACCCTCCAAAGGGCTCATCTTAATACCGGAAGAATGCAAAGCCCCTGTAATCACTGATGAACAAGTAAAGACCGCACTGTCCAAAACCAAGAACACAGCATCCATGGGACCAGACAACATCCCAGGCTGCGTACTGCATGAACTACAGAATGAACTGGCACCCCACCTAAGTACCATGTTCAGTCATAGCCTCACCTCAGGCTGTGTGCCTATGGAAGGGCGCACAGCAATGGTTATCCCACTCCACAAAGGGGGTGCCACCATGGACCCCGGAAACTACTGCCCCATTAGCCTGAGGTGCCTGGTCTGCAAGGCCATGGAACACATCATCTTGGAGCTTATAAACAAAAACATAAGTAACCTCCAAACCCTGGACCTCATTCAGTTTGGGCTTGTAAAAGGTAGATCATGTCTACTAAACCTGATTGACTTCCGTGAAGCAGTCACCAGAGCCATAGACGAGGGCAAGGTAGTGCACACAGCCTATCTTGACCTCGCCAAGGCTTTCGATACCATCCCCCACTCTGGAATTATAGATAAACTCACTAAACTGGGTATAAATCCCTTAGTCACAAGATGGGTGGCCAACTGGCTCACTGACAGAATGCACACAGTAAAAGTAGCCGACTCCAAGTCCGATTTCAGACCAGTGACATGTGGAATACCACAGGGTTCGGTCCTGGGTCCTCTCCTGTCTGGCATCTACTTCTCTGAAGTGCAGGCCAACACAGAAGGTCTTTGGCTAACAAAGTTCGCAAATGACTGCAAACTGGGAGCCATAATACAATCACCTAATGATGTAGACATTCTCAATCGGGCCTCACAGAGACAGATGCTTGGTGTCAATGTCATGGCCTCAAGCTCAATACCAAGAAGTGCATTGTCATCCCCTTTGGGAAAAACTTGGTACTCATGAGCTACCACATAGATGGTAGCTCACTAAACACCGAAAGTGTGATAAGAGACCTCAGGACACAGGTGGACAGTAGTCTCTCCTTTGATAACCACATCACCACAGTAGTCAGGAAATCCTTCTATGTGGCACACCTCATCACAAAAGGGTTCTCCTCTAGAAAAAATGAGGTTATTGTTCCTCTCTTCTCATCCCTCATCAGACCCATTATAGAGTACAATGCTCCGTTTGGCATGCATCTCACAAGACACCTACAACAATTGGAAAGGCCACAGAAATACCTCACTAAGAGGATTACCGGCCTCAAACAGATGCCATACACAGACCGTCTCAAAAAACTCCAGCTCTACTCCGTCGCATATCACCTACTCAGAGGCGATCTCTACCTAACATACAAAGCTATGTCAAACCCAAAGCTGTTGGACATGCTACACTTAAAGAAATCCCAATCTCTCCGAACCACATGTTCCAGGGACCTAAACCATGTCACCACAATAAACAGAACATGCTGGAGGGATAGATTCCTGTCCCAGAGACTTCCCATACTTTGGAACAAGCTACCCATTCATGTCAAGCAAAGCTCCTCATTGGCCCTCTTTAAGAAAAATCTTGATGACTGGATGGGAAATAGAAAATTCACCCCGGGGATCACTTCTGCAGTGATGCTTGATAGGGGCACAGGAAAATAATTTTCTTGGGTGGCAAAAGCCAGGGAACCTTTTTGGCTAGGCTTATATAGGCCTCAGGGCTGATAGCCTAGTACCTACCTATGAACCTATGAACCTACAACATTTTTGCAAGGGGAGATCCCCCAATGTGGTGGGATTTTTTACACCACACACCTCAGTCTCCAAATATACTATACCTGGTGTTGCACATTATAAAGAAAAGGGAAACAATACCCTTTTCTCTGAACCCCTGTGACTTTGGAAATAGTATATTTAGGAATAAGTGTGTGGGGTAGAGGAGTACCAAAAAAATTAAAGACTATGAGTTTTGCAATGCACAGAATTTTTAAACAATAGAATATATATTGCAATATTGAATGGATGTGAAATAAAGGCACCACAGATAAAATGTGTATCTCAGGAGGCTATGTTTCCTATACCCACATTCTGGATAAGTGTTCCCCCACATCCCAGTACTATAAATATACTAACTCCAGAGTTACTGTAGAACTGAAAAAAAATGTTAATATGGTGTGAGCAAACAGTCACACACTGACCATAGACATGCTGAGACTGGGGTCGGAACAAGTATTTAATTTATAGTTCTCTTGACAGTTTTATCAGTTTACTATATCTTCCTATTTTACTAACCTATGAACCTATGAACCTATTACTAAAATTTGAGAATTCAACATGTTGGATTTATTTTAGTCTTTTTTGCTTGTATTTATTTCTTGCATTATGTAGTATGCTATCTCATATTCTTACCACACTGCTGTTTGAGAATTCAGCAGAAAAACAGATTTATTTTCTGAACAGATACAGATTTATGTATCATCTATGCATCCTAAACTGCAATTATGGAAATTATACTTACTTGCCATGGATGGACGTCTTCGAAATTTGCACATGTGTGATTAGAAAATGGACCATCACCAGTTTTACAAGATATAAGATCATGAAGAGCATGAACAGCTGAATAAATGGCAGTATAGGTGTAATATGTTCTTCTTAAATTATGTTCTGCAAATAAAAGCTGATAGTTTTCTTCCAGCTTCTCATCTCCTGTGCAAAGTGTGTAATTGTTCTCCAGAATATTCATGTTAGTTGAAAAAAAACTGGGCCATTTGCACCCAAATGCTTCTTCCCAGAAAGCATTAATAAAATTATTTGTTGCTGTCAAAGGATGGATATTAAGGAAAAACTTTTGAAACCCAGGGATTAGTCGTGTATGGAAACCAAGGCCAACAGTACCCATGAATGATATGACAGTGTCTTTCTTGGAAATGCTTGGTGTGTCAGACCAGCTGTGATAGGCAAACCAGACTTTTCCAGTAATATTCTGCATTGAAATTTCCTCCATTAAAGGAATAAAGCTGGTTTCAGTAGAAACAACAATAATAATGACTGCTGATGATTTCTTTACAACTTCAATTATCTGAAGAGTTTTACTTTTAGAATAGCGTAGGGGAATTGTTTCTGAGAAAGCAATACACACGCCTCTTTTCAAAAGCTCCTTTTTCAGACTTTGGCTTCCTAATTGTCCAAAATCATTGTTTTCAAGTAAAATGCCACCCAGCTCCATCCAAAGTAAAGCATTAATTGCACAACTGCTAACGATTCAAAATCTTGGTTTGGAATCGTTCGGAAAAATGACGGAAACTTTGTTTTATCACTGAGGACAGGAACAGAAGCTCCATTGCTAATCTAAAAGGTGATAAATCAAAACAGACCAAGGATTGCAAGCATCAGAAATATATTTGAGATATGTTATGTTTAATATGTAATTTTCTCCCTCGCCTGTTACTGCCAACTTCTAGTATATTATGAAATGCAGATACTGTTTTAAGAAAAAAATATATAGTTTTTGCACTTTATCTACAACTAATTCTACATTTCCGAAGTTATTTTTTTCAGTATTCAGCTCAGGTACCTGTAGATGATCTAGACTAGAGGCTGTTAGTAGCAAACTGGACATATATATTCAGGATTATGATCTATAAACTAAAGAAAACAATTTTGTCATGTGTTTAAGAAAAGGATTTGAAGAAATTCACTTTGATAGCAAACTTCCTGTGGGAATTTCTTGATATCCATTACAGAATACAAGCAACCTGAAGTTATGCTGCATAATCTGATTATAATTATTAGTCGAACAAAGAGCTTCAGAATAATTAGATGTTCCTTTTAGTGTGTTTGTATTTGTGCCATAGAAGCATGTGCCATTGAGGCTACATAATGATTGTCTGAAATATGTGGAACTAAATTTCTAAGTAGCTGTTTAGTAGTTGTGTTTACAGACACTTTCTGAAACATATATGTTACATGATGCAGACAGAGGTGGGCCTACATCTTGCAGATTTCTTTGTAATCATTTCAGCACTTGGTTAAATCAGTGTTGTCAGAGTAGGTGCTGTGTTGGTTAAGAAATGATAATCTTTCTTTCTGAACAAGAAGGTGGGACAATAAGCTGCTCCATCTGACAGCCATTCTGTTTATGCACAAAGTATACACCTTTTAAGAGTCTATGATTATGCCTTAAAATGTTGATGTGTCTCATGTAAAATGCTTGATTTTATGGCAAAAACATGGAAGTTGAAAAGTTTCAGTTTTGTACACATTTTTGTGGGTGTGTAAACTTTTTTATTCTTGCTAACAGTGAAATGATCATGTATAACCCTCTCTATAACTAGTTTATATGGATGTTCATAAGTATGAATATATTATTTACTTTATTTTTGTCCCCTAATTCTCACAGTGACTTCCCTAACTTCAACCAGTGGAGTCATACATTCCTATTTTGAGGTGAGAGCTAGGTCATTTCATTCCCTGGACAAGATAAGATGACTGCTACCCATTCCTTTCATCAATAAGGAGAGAGCCTTATCAGCTAATCCTCCTCAAGAGTGAGAGTTGGGTTGTAGGGAGTGGGTCAGCTTACTAATCATGGGGACCCCTTCCTTGCCTAACTTCCCCTCTGTTCAAAGATGTAAATTCTCTGATTGCTGCTTGCGGAGAGCACATGCATGCAACCCCACAATTCATTGCACTGCTGTGCAGTATCGAACCAGTACAGCTCATACATCTGTGGCAATACATTTATACTTCTGTAAGAATCAGCGAAGTAGTAAGACAGACTGCCTGGGCGAGTGTTAGTTACTCACTCTCTTCCTCCCCTGCCCAGCTATTCCAGTGCCCATGTTGCTAAGCGAACACAGACCCTCAGGGTCATACTCAGAGCTTTATCCCTCTGCACCATGGAGATAGTTGTTAGTCAATCTTTTAATGAACTTAATAAGGGCATTCTATGATTTATAAACCATTACAAATCAAGTATTAGGAGGGAAAGAGAAAAAAGAATGTGCATATAGTGATTTAAAAAGTGAATGTGAAGCAGTTTTTATTCAGCTTATTAGAAAAATAATATTTATGTATGTCTCTGAAGAATTTTTGCTTTCACTTTTGTATAGCCAGTTAAAATAGTGTAACTTTTCTGTAAACATTGAAAGCAGTCATTGGCATCACTGCTGCTACATACCTGTTTTATCATCATTTTGAAGATGGATGTACACAGAAGAAGTGATATAACAACAAAAACATGCATAACTACTCTTCTATCAAGAATACACAGATTTCACACAACTGAGTAAATTAGATGCAACATTTCTGAAGCCGTTCTCAAGACAGGCATGATAAAGACTAACGAAATATTCATATTTATCTTTTTTGCATTTCATTTGCTGTAACAGAGCTTTCAGCACAAGCTCAGCACCACATCTTCTATATTTTAAGAGGAAATAGAAAAGTCAGTAGTGTGAACAAACAAAATTTCTTGTGAATGTTAAGAAACATTTATTTACAAAGTAGTGCTGTGACAATGCTTGTCAGCCATCAAACTTTAAAACTAAAATGGTATTATTTATCAGTTTCAAAACTCTTCATATCTTCTGTAGCCCTTTCTGTTACGGCAGAAGAGATTGCTTACTCTGGGCTGTATTTCAACAAATGCGAACCATTCTTTGGACTCAGACATTGACAGATGATAACCACTAAATCTATGGTACTTCTGTGTGGACAGAATCTTACATAAGTTAAAGTTAGCTAAATTAAAGTTATTGGAAAGCTGTGAGGTAAATGCACACTCTGGATCACTTCCTTAAACACGTGGATCATTTCCAAGCATAACAAATGCCAAATATCTGTAATATGTCTGCATCTGCATTCACAGTAACTCTGCCTAGTTCAAAAAGATTTCCTGCATATGTTTTTCTTTGTTTTCAACATGCATTTAAGCCACTGGAACATTTATTAACATAAACATCTGTGTATTGCTGAATAAAACAAAAATTGCAGAGGTGTGAGTAAAGGAAACTTTCATTCAATCACAGAATGCATTGATCACAATCATCTAAATTAATTCTAGATTTATTCAGAGTATAATGCAAAGTGATGAACACTGAGGTTAAAAACACAGCAGAACCAAATTGATTATTAATAATATTCAGCATAAGTTGAACCAGCTAATAACATTTTGACCACATGAATTTTGAAACATGATGAATATGGACCAAAAGGAAGTCAAGCGCTGAAATTTTGAAACATACAAAATCAACTTAGAGGGGGAAAGCATTCAATGGGATCAGTTATGGATGCTAACCCATATCTGGGTTATTTATTTATTTATGAGTTTAAATTAAGGGACCCTGCCATATGCTATAAATCATGACAAATTAGTACACTTCATGATATGGTACTCATTTCTCATGCCAGAGAATGACTGCTTCATAATTATTTAGGTTAGGGTCATTTATGGTATTTTGCTTTTCATGAGGGCGTTTAAAAAAATCTCTGCCCCTGTTTCTAGTACATACTTCTCGATCTCTTAGCACAAGAAATCTAGTCAAAGCATAACATAATGGAGGGGAAAAAGGCCCTCAAATAGGGACGCATTCTAAATATTGCTCTTATAAACTTAGAAAAGTGCTAGAATAACAGGATTTGTCTTAGCTTGCATTTTCTGAAGGATATGTGATATGAAACTCAAATGTATGTGATTATTTAGTAACTTTAATTCTCAGTGATTTGCCAGAAAACCACAAATTTTATGACAAGCAGATCCAAAATGTGAGGCAAAAAAGGGACATTCTGTGAAAATCTGGACAGTTGAAATGTATGTAGCTTAGGCTGTCAGGATCTATAACTTGCTTTTTGATACACAGAGCTTCACTGGAAGCTTCAGTGAAGCCATGTAGTGCATCACACTAACAGATACCCAATTCACACATATTACTAATAACATAGTCAATATTTAGAGAAAAAGCCTTTGACTATAAAAAAATATTACTAATAAGCCATGCTTATTGTTAATATTATTCTTATTACTATTATTGTTAATGCCATTTTGTATACCATTGTGTATCACTTGCAAAGTACCATTGTTACTGTGCATTGACTCAGTTATTAATTCTGCTGTGTATTAACTTTCCTATTCTCTTAGTATATAATTGTTTCAGCACTTAACAAAAACACCGAAAAGCACAGTACATGAAGCCATGCACTCTTAGACTTGTTTTCCTAAGCAGAAAATAGGAGCCTCGTCAACAATAAAAAAGGTATCCAGCGAGTCGCGAAGACTAAAAACACACAGAGAGTTTATTCACAAGGTAAACGTAAAGCGCTTTTCGTCGCTCACAGTGTGAGCAACTTCTTCAGACAATTAACACTCAATTTAATTAGCAATTTATACCCTCATCACTAAACCCACATGGTTTATACATCAATTACGGGTTAAAGTGATGGGGTTACATAAACAAGTAAAGCAGCTCATAGTGTACATTAAAAATGTATATAAATACATGCTAGTAAGTAAGTATTTCACTAAAGGAACATGTATTTGTTGTCTAAAAAATATATATATATACACTGAGTCAACTCGCAAATAACCCTAAACAGTGTATGTATGTATATGTATAATGAAAGGAAACCTTTAAAAGTATATATATTAAAAATGTGTATACATGTATAATTATGATACTATACAATTAGACAGTTGTCGATGATAGCAAGCCAACTACTAGAGTTGTATGCTAAAATAAGCTCTCTCACAGAATAGTTCAAGTCACACCATTCAAGCAGCAAAAATACAACAAGAATGTTTCAAAGTATGAAACCCATTAGGTGAATAATCGCTGCAATTGTATAGTGTCCTTATTTTTATATGTTTTTATGTTATGTATATTACATTAGAAAAAGCTTGGACAACGCTTCACAGAAGGCGTCAAGCAATGCACAATTGTATGTATAAAAACAGGTCTAACTAATTAAACTTATTATACTGAGTATATATAGAAGTTTTTGAAATGTATATGAAAAAAGTTTTATAAAAAATATATACAGAAAAGTTTTATGTACAAAAGCGTAAGAATATATTTGCTTTTATATATTTAGATTATCAAGTTAATAAATTAAATAAATGAATTAGTAAATTAAGTTGTTTATTTAATTATTTAATAAATAAATTTATCATATTAACTTCTCAAAGTATGAATATAATAGGGTAGCATGTAAGACAGATCCATGTAATGAAAATAAAAGTAAAAATAAAAATAAAAATAAAAATGAAATAACCTTTCAGTAGTATGTATTAAGCCACTAACCGAAATTGAGTATTGTATATTGTATATTGTATATCATATTTATCATATTTATCATTACATTGATAGGTGATAGAAGAGAAAGAAAGTTGGTTAAAGTTGGAAGTAGAGTTAATAGTGTAATACAATGTTGAATAGAGTGAAATAAAATAAAAATATAACATAGGTAAAGTGTTGATTCATTATTTCCTATTCAAGCTCCTTAGTTTTAATAAACAACTAATATTACAATGGTCATTTAAACCTGGATAGACAAATGCATTAGTGCGCCATTGCTAAGTCAATTCTCGTTCTTCTAATAGCAAGTTATAAGGTCCACCCCTAATATTGGTCTGAATCTGGTCTAGTGCCATAAATTTAAAGTTGTGGCCTGGATTGACTAAAATGTGTTTAACTAAGGCATTTTCTACTTTTTTGTTTTGTATAGCATATGTGTGTTCGTATACTCTTTCTTTAAAGTGCCTCTCAGTCTTTCCGATATAGAAAGCCGGGCATAGTGTACATGAAGCCACATACACTATAAGTTTAGAATGACAGTTTAGTTTGTATTTAACTTTGTATTTTATGTTGTTAATAACTATATGTTCTCCACTACACATATGTTTACACATGTTGCAACTTTCACAGATTGTCATCCCTTTCTTCCTACTAAAGTTACTCGTATTGTTGCCTTCTAAAGTGTTTTTCAAATTGTTCCCTCTTCTATATACAATCCTAGGAAGTTCCACTAGTTTATTAGAAATACTCCTGTCTTGTTGAATCAAACTCCAGTTTTTGAATAACAGTTTTTTAATAATGTCACTATCCAAATTGTATGTAGTTATAAAACTGAGTTTAAAAGCATTATTAGGTTCTGTTACTTTTTCTAAAATTTCTACTTCCCTTAATAGGTTATCCTGGTTTTCCCTAATGTCTAAGTCACCTCCTCTGTCAACAAGTTGGTTAAGAATAGGAAGTATAGTACCATTAGTTCTTTTAAGTCTCACTTCCTGAACTATCTCGTCTACAAAATCACAAGGGTAGCCTCTCTCACAAAAAAAGTTTGTAAGTAAATCGCATTCAAGCTCAAAGTCACTAATATAAGTAGTCATACGAGCTGCTCGAATTAGCTGGCCTTTCACAATAGCTTTCTTTTGAGTAGTCGGGTGGAGGCTAGTGTAATGAAGGTACGAGTTGCAGAATGTTGCTTTCCTATGTAACTTAGAGAAGTATTGATTACTAACATGGTCTTTGGATAAATTCACATCCAAGTAGTCAATAGATTGTTTTTGAAAATTGGATGTGAATTTAAAAAACTCTGTAGTGTTGTTGAGATAGTGTAAAAATTTTCCTGCTTTACTAATGTCTCCTTCAAGTAAGATAAAAATGTCGTCCAGGAAACGGGTGTAGTACTTAATAAAGGGTGCCCATTCAGTGTTCCTAAATATATATTGATCTTCCCAGTAAGCCATAACTGTATTTGCTAAACTGGCCCCACAGGGTGATCCCATTGCAACGCCACATTTTTGCAAGTATAACTTGTCATTAAATGTGAAAAAGTTGTTTGTCAAAATTATGTCAAGTAATGTTGTTACTGCAAAGATTTCGTTAGCTGGAGCTCCTTTTTTAATTAAGAATAGGTTTACCCATTCTATGGCTTCCAAATGGGGAATTGACGTATATAGGTCAATGACATCAATAGTGACGAAGTTGTGGTCTTCTCTGAATACGATATTATCAAAATTCTTCAGAAAAGACCATGAATCTTTGCATACTTGGAATTCAGTCGCTAAATATTTTTTCAAGATGTTGTCCACTAATTTAGCTGATCCATATGTAATGGAATTTCGTCCATCTATTAATGGTCTAAACGGAGGATCTAAGATGTTTTTGTGTATTTTTGGTGTTGCAAACATAACAGGGATCCTTGGCCAGTTAATAGTGATGTATTGGTAACTGTGTATGTCAATGTATCCATCCATAAATAGGTCACTATAATAACCTTTAATCATTCTGTAGGCAGTGTTAACCTCATTAATAGATACTTCTTTATATGTATCATTAGCTAGTATTTTTTCTACTCTGTCCACATAGCCGTGATTATCAAATAAAGTCAGTCCTCCACCTTTGTCAGGTTTGATAGCTCTGATATTAAGAGTTTTAAATGTGGATAGGGCTGACTTTTCATCTTCACTTATATTCCTAAGTTGTCTTGGATTCTTATAAATGCCATTGTATGAACTGTTGTTAATACTACGCAAGTCAAGTTCCATTACTTGTTCAAATGTGGACAGAGTTGGGTGCATCACACTAACAGATACCCAATTCACACATATTACTAATAACATAGTCAATATTTAGAGAAAAAGCCTTTGACTATAAAAAAATATTAAACAGCAGAAAGGCTCCACCGGAGATACAGCATTCCGTGAGTAAAGTATAAGTGTCCAAACAATCACGGAAGGAACGCTGATGCTTGCAGAGCAGTTAAAACTGCCGGCAGCACAAAATACTTAAATGGACCAAAGTAAGCTCCAAAATCACCACCAAAATACTCCACCGACTCAATGCAGGAGGAACGCTGATGCTAGCAAAGCAGTAAAACCGCTGACAGTACAAAATACACTTCAATAGACCAAGATAAACTCCAAAATCACCAAAATACTCCACCAACTCAATGCATATGGGTAGGAACGTCCTTTATTCAATGAGCGCTTTCACCCAAGAAGGGCTTCATCAGACTGTACACTGATTTTTATGAACCAACATGGTGTCCGACATTGTTTTGAAAATATGACATTACAGTCCCTGTTTTTTACCAATATTGATCCTGCTTGCTGTATGCATAAGCTACCTTTGGAGACATACTGCACTTTTAATGTGGGGGGGAGGTTGGCCCTCTCTTGTTACTATAGAACCTTTTGCCATTTAGGATTTGTCATAGGTACTGCCTTAAATGTTATTCCATTTCCAGATGGAGATGTGGACTTACATACCCAACATTTAATTGCATTGTTTAGTTTTACATTAACTTTAACTTTACACTGTATCTGTATTAACTTTAACTTTATGTCTGTATGCATGTAGGTTATTTCTGTGTTTATTTTGAATCTGGCCTGGCTTATTAAACCAGTAAAGTAATATTTATTTTTCTGTCTTTTACTGTCCCCTTTGTTTAACATTGAGTTTTGTATACTAACACTGTCTTTCATTGCTTTAAAAGATCCCTGTACTTTGCTGCCAACTGATAACCTGGATTTTGTTAATTTGTTGCTTTAATGCCTATTGCCTGCTATGATCTGATATTTCATAGGGTATGGATCCCTCTGTGTTTGTTCCTGTGACTGATTCTCCCTTAATGTATTTTCTTTATCTTGATTTCTTTCCCTATTTTTGGGTTTGAAGAAGAATCTGAACTTTGTTGTGTATCTGTCTGTAACCCTGGTGGAGCAGAAGCTTCTTGTGTTCCCCTGTGTTTGTTTTATTATCAGACCATGTATTACATCCCCTTCCTTTCACCATGTAGTCTGCAAGCTGTTTGTGTACAGTTCCTATGTGCATCTGCAATACTGTGTACTTTTTTAAACTGTCTCGCACTCTGGCTTAATCTCTGAGTCTGTATCTGTCTGTTAGGCAGAAATTGATTTTAAAGCTGCATCTGCATTTTGCAGAATGTCATTAGCTGTCTGACGGAACTGCTTTAACATAACATCTTTTCTGACCAAAACATTATTTTGTTTTTTCTGTCATGCTATTTAGACTGTCTGTAAAACAGTTACGTGAGTCTAGACACGCACCTGTTTTAGCTGCTTGCTTTGCTTTGCCATTTGCCAAAGCATTTACTGTAGCCGTTCCTGTATATTTTTTATGTGCTTTGATTTTGACAGTATTAAACTTTCCTTGTAAATCATTTTGGGAATTAATGCCCATAACTCTCGTACGGGAGCATGCTGTAGGGGTTTACCAACAATGTTGATGATTCCCCTTTCCCCTTCTGACCCAAACTGGCATGTGTAAATGCAAAAAAAAAAAAAAAAAAACATTTAAATAAAGCATTATTTGAAATAGACCACACAGTGTATGTAAACCATTGTTTAAATGCCAACATATTGAAACAGAATGATTTATTTATTTTTTTGTCTTGCCACCGAGGCAGAGTCTGTAATAAACAAGACTATTGAGATATATCAGCAGGAGAAATAACTGTCATTTCTGCTAAACCCTGTCCAATGTAAACCTTGCTGGGCTTCTTCTAACTGTCTTGTCAGATTAACCTCTGTAGTTTGTGCCCTTAGGAAATGTTGTTGGGCTCTGATTGTTATGTTAAACCAGAAATGTCATTATGTAAAGTCTGAATGCTATGCTGAGTCTGTTCCTCTAAATGGCATTATTGTCCCTTACTACTGTCTCTAGGGAAATTTTGAAAAGCTGTGAAAACCTTTTATCTAAAACATTAATATTGGTAGCACACTGTTAGAACTTTCTTCTGTTTGTGCATTTGTAATATTTACTATAAATAACATTATGTAGTCTATTACATTACTAACAATAATTGCATACACTTGTACTGTATGAGATTTAGGAGACTGCAGAAGGTACATTTAACTGTTGTATATGTGAAGAACTAACAACGCTAGAATCAAACAGATTGTTTATCAGAATAGAATATATTTTATGGTATGGCTTACATACTAGAAACCTGTGACAAGATAGACATAAGTTTGGAAAGTTATTTTCACATAAAAAACAGTCTTTATGCATTGCTGTACATTTTGTGTGTGGATTATAGGCATTTATACATTTACAAACACAACTGTTATCTAATGTCTGAACATCAAACATTTTAGATTTACATTTCATGTCTGGCACAGAAGGTTTAAACCATGTAAATTTACATATACAATATGTAGGCACTGTAAAGTTAACTGTCTGTACTTGCATCCATGTTATAACTGTGAAGAAAGTACCAAAATTTATGCAGAAGACAAGCAGGTGATCAGGCTGAAGTCAATCTGGAAAAGGATGGTGTTTCTCCACAGATGAATTGTATGTGGTCTGACGCAGGACAGATTCCCCGGCAGTGCTCTGTGTCCACCAACGAAGTACTGGAACTGGAACTGTTTCTCTGTTAAAGCACTGGAACTGTCAGTCTGTTGAACTAATGTAGTAAGTAGTAGGGATCCCTCTGTAATATTAACTGCTAGTAACAGATATAAGGTCACAGTCACTGGCCAAGGCTCGCCACTGAAGAAATGTATTACTTTCTTTTCTGAAGAAATGTCAAGCAGAGGTCTTTATTTCTCCACTGAAGAAAATGTCCAAAAGTGACCAGACAAACTCCGTACTACATAGGTCTCAACCTCTTAAGTGGCCAGTGTGGAACACAGACCCTAACAATGTGTGACAAATGGTCAAAATGTGGAACACCCTATTTTCGCACTTTCTTGAAAATGCGCCATTGCCATGGAGCCTGGTAGAACTGTAACATTCAATACCACACTTCTCAGATCCAAAAACCTTTGATAATCTGCAATACCATAACCACACCATAAGTAAATGAAACAGCACTTAGAAAATGTAGTAAATGTGATTTTTATTTTTGTAAACAGACATATTGCAATTCACACAAAGTTTAGACCAAGTTAAACATCCTATTCCTATCATATGTCTGATGTAGACTTACTGTAATACTATATGCTGCTGTGGCTTTCTTGGCAGCCTCTAACACATGTAGTAAATGTGATTTTTATTTTTGTAAACAGACATATTGCAATTCACACAAAGTTTAGACCAAGTTAAACATCCTATCATACGTCTGATGTAGACTTATTGTATGCTGCTTTGGCTGAAAACATTTTTGTATGGATATTTCACTGTGATTGTTGAGTTAGTTTAGCCTTCACATAATAACATTGAGAGATACATGAATTAATTGTTTAATTAATTGGCCAGTTTCCCGCTCTATTTTAGTATATAAAGCATCAGTATTTTTGTTTTAATTGTCTGATGAAGCGTAGGTTTCACTACGCGAAAGCGCTTACTCTTGTGTTCTCGTTTGATGGAATAAATCGTTTGGATTTTGGTTTCAACTTGTCGTCTGCAGTGTTTTCTTTCATCAGTGGTTAGCTCTCCTTTTGGTTTTTTACATTTGCTTTTTGTCATTGAAAGGAGTGCTATTTAGCAGTGAGGTTTCTTCTTTACGTTTTCACTATTCTTCTGGCCTTGTGGAAACCTCCTGCACCTGATGGAACCTATTGTGAATACACCTGCCATTAGCACCAATGCATGTCCGGAGCCGAGGGGCACTACTGAGTTATGGAAAGGTATCTTGCAAGAAGACTCTAACCCTTTATTGACTTTGGACTTTACTGCTTCTAGCGGTATATCATCTACTAATGATCCAGGTGAGAATATTGCAGAATTTACTAATCAGTTAAAGGACTTTGAGGATGATATTTATCAGCTACAGCGTTACATATGGCAAAGACTGCATTTGGAAGCTTGCTTGTATTTCCGGGTGATCCCCAGGGGCATGCGGGTTTTTTTGTATGCCCACATATGGGGATTCTCACCTGGTACTTTTGAAGCAGTGGCAGGATCTGAATATTGAACTTGGATTCAGCTATATAAGATTGTTGTTAAGCTATTTCTTGCCACTTGAAAATGAGCTACGTAACAAGGTAGATATTGCCTATAGAGCGTTGAGTGAACGATTTCTCTCTGACTTTTGTTCGAATAAGCTACGTACTGTTTGTTTGCAGGTGAGTGCGTTTGGGGAGAGACTTAGGAACATCAAGCAGCGCAAACTCACACGGGACCATAACGATTTTGCAAGGGGCCAGGTGTTTATATGGCCCAGATCCCAAAATTCACGTACTACTGACAGTAATAATGTAACTGATTTAAATAACATTATAGTGACACCTGCAACTCTGACTGGTAATAATACCATGAATTCTGTTCTGCCTTTAGTACCTACATCTACTTCTGTGCTTCCTTTAGGAGATATTAGCTTGCCTAACAAGCCAGTTGTGGATGGGCGTGTCAATGTTCTTTCAATCGTGAATGACACACCCACGCCTAACCAACAAATGTTTTTTCAGAAACAGGCGGTTTCGGCTCCTAGTGCTGGAGCTATTCCTAAAGTAATCCAATCGAATAATGCTGCTTTTTTACCTTACAAGAAGATGTTTGTACCACAGAACAGGGGGAGATCCATCAGTCGAGGCCCCAGGAAAAGAAAGTTTTCAGGGGAGAAATTCGACTTTACCAGAAGGACAAAACATTGACTAGTTTGGATTTTAACCTTTCTGGTTTTGACTTGGATAGTACGCATATTAGTTTATTGAACAGAGGGCTTAATTTTATTCCTGCCCAAGTAGCAACTTTGAGTGATGTTTTGACAGATTTAAGATTATTTTGTCGTCGTATTTCTTTGAAGCTGCTTTTCTATGATAAACAGCCCATATCTTCAGAAGAATATACAGTATCCAAGTTTAGACGTAGTAGTTGTTTTGTACCTAATTTGCCTCCACATGTGGATTCTTTTCTCAGGTTGTGTGAGAGAGATTTTTATGTTTTATTTTCTCATGCAAGGAAGAAAGGTAGATTCTACAATTTAACCTTGCAGGAATCTAGAGCATTAGATGATCTTAAGAGCAATAGTGACATCACCATTAAGCTTGCCGATAAAGGTGGGGGTATAGTGGTATTAAGCACTTTGGATTATAAGACCAGTATGTTGTCCATGCTCTCAGATGTAACTACATACAAAGAGATGGATCAGAGTAGTGTAAACACAATTATATATAATGTACATGATATTTTGCATGATTTGCTTATGTGCAGACAAATTAGTGTTGAAATCTTTGAGTTTCTACATACTGAGCACCCGGTGATACCAGTTATTAAAGGTCTCCCAAAGATACATAAAGGTGTCTTTCCTGTACCAATGAGACCTATTGTTGCTAGTGAAGGATGGGTTACATCACATGTATCTAGTTTTTTGGAGCATTTACTTAGACCTGTTGTGAATAGATATTCTTCTATTCTGAGTGACACCTATGATTTGTTAGATAGTCTTAGTTCTCTGACCCTTGATAAAACGAATGGTTATTTGTTTATCACATTAGATGTTAAGAGCCTATTCACATCGATACCTAATGATATAGGGATACAGTTTATTTGTGAGCTACTGGTTGGTGAACCCCATTTTAGTAATGATAGGATGATTTTAGTACGTCAACTCCTTGAGATTGTATTATATAATAATGTCTTCCTGTTTATGAATACACATTATTTACAACAGTGGGGGGTAGCCCTGGGCACCCCCCTGCGCCAACACCTACGCTAATCTTGTTGTTTTACAATGGGAGAAAACCTATCTGTTTCAGCATGAGAAGTTCAAGCATGTGATACTGCATAAATGTTTTGTGGACGACGTCCTTATAATATGGGAAGGGTCTAGAGAAGATTTTGATGAATTTTTGAGTTATTTGGAGACCACCACCTCTTTTCTTAGGTTTACTAGTGAGGTCTCGCCCAATGAGATACATTTTCTAGATTTAACATTAAGGCTATCGGATTGTGGTTCTGTTGTTTCTACCCTTTACAGGAAATCAGTTTGGAAGAATAGTCTACTTCCCTTTGATAGTATGCATCCTAGAACTGTCTTTTCCGGTATTGTTAAAAGTCAGTTTTTGAGAGTTCGAAGACTTTGTAAAGAGAGACAGTCTCTATTAGATGAGGCTGATTTTATGGAGATTTTGTTCCTACAAAAGGGGTACAATGCTACCATGGTGAAGAGCATGAAACATAATATTATAGGTTTGTCAGGTTCATTGGCTGATCATGAACAGTTTACTGCTCCTGAGTTTAAAGAACCTAGAAACCATATTGGTAGGGCGAGAGCTTTTGATGCTGGGAAGATAGTGAAGTATGTTACAAATTATACTAGTGATATCGGTGTGATTAAGGAAGTTATTTTTAGGAATTGGAACGTACTTATGTTAGATAATAACACTAGAGTAGTAGTAGGTGGAAAACCTAGTTTCATCTACAGAAACTGTGAGAATCTTAAAAGAATTTTATGCAATGATCGCAACATTGCTTCATTGTCAGCTTGTGTAATGCCAGTGGCCAAAGGAACATATCCTTGCAATCACTGTAGTAGATGTATCTATATAACGCACATCCAGAGATATAGGAATCCCATGACCAATTTTGAGTTTTTTCCTAAATTTTATGCAACCTGTGATACTAGGAATTTAATTTATCTTGCTACCTGTGTATTGTGTCAAGCCTTCTATGTGGGTTTGACCACTAGGAGGTTGCAAGATCGGATCTATAATCACCTTTACGATATACGCAAAGGTAAAGAAACTAATGCCCTGGCCCGACATGTAATGGATCATCCTTCACATAGCTTTTGTTTTAGAGTGCTACAAGTGATAGGTCAGAGATTACGTGGTGGAGATTTGAATAATGAATTGGCTGTGGCCGAGTTAAAATGGATTTTTAAACTAGGGTCACACCTACCTCCAGGTCTCAATAACTATGTGTCAATAAAACCAATACTTGAATCAATTAATCTTTAACCTAGTTAGATCTCTGATAAGGATGGCATGAGTTATTCCACACATCTGTTTGTAAATGGCTAGCAGCATTATTCGCTATTATGGTGCATGGAATATATGGTTTGGTTGTTTATGTCAGGAGGCATTTTATTTCACATTGTTTTTATTCATTATAATTTTTTAGATTTAATTTTAAGATACGTAGTTTTTTGATAACATTTTTGTATGGATATTTCAATGTGATTGTTGAGTTAGTTTAGCCTTCACATAATAATATTGAGAGATACATGAATTAATTGTTTAATTAATTGGGCAGTTTCCTGCTCTATTTTAGTATATAAAGCATCAGTATTTTTGTTTTAATTGTCTGATGAAGCGTAGGTTTCACTACGCGAAAGCGCTTACTCTTGTGTTCTCGTTTGATGGAATAAATCGTTTGGATTTTGGTTTCAACTTGTCGTCTGCAGTGTTTTCTTTCATCAGTGGTTAGCTCTCCTTTTGGTTTTTTACATTTGCTTTTTGTCGTTGAAAGGAGTGCTATTTAGCAGTGAGGTTTCTTCTTTACGTTTTCACCATTTATACATTTACAAACACAACTGTTATCTAATGTCTGAACATCAAACATTTTAGATTTACATTTCATGTCTGGCACAGAAGGTTTAAACCATGTAAATTTATATATACAATATGTAGGCACTGTAAAGTTAACTGTCTGTACTTGCATCCATGTTATAACTGTGAAGAAAGTACCAAAATTTATGCAGAAGACAAGCAGGTGATCAGGCTGAAGTCAATCTGGAAAAGGATGGTGTTTCTCCACAGATGAATTGTATGTGGTCTGACGCAGGACAGATTCCCCGGCAGTGCTCTGTGTCTACCAACGAAGTACTGGAACTGGAACTGTTTCTCTGTTAAAGCACTGGAACTGTCAGTCTGTTGAACTAATGTAGTAAGTAGTAGGGATCCCTCTGTAATATTAACTGCTGGTAACAAATATAAGGTCACAACCACTGGCCAAGGCTCGCCACTGAAGAAATGTATTACTTTCTTTTCTGAAGAAATGTCAAGCAGAGGTCTTTATTTCTCCACTGAAGAAAATGTCCAAAAGTGACCAGACAAACTCCGTACTACATAGGTCTCAACCTCTTAAGTGGCCAATGTGGAACACAGACCCTAACAATGTGTGACAAATGGTCAAAATGTGGAACACCCTATTTTCGCACTGCGCGAAAATGCGCCATTGCCATGGAGCCTGGTAGAACTGTAACATTCAATACCACACTTCTCAGATCCAAAAACCTTTGATAATCTGCAATACCATAACCACACCATAAGTAAATGAAACAGCACTTAGAAAATGTAGTAAATGTGATTTTTATTTTTGTAAACAGACATATTGCAATTCACACAAAGTTGAGACCAAGTTAAACATCCTATTCCTATCATATGTCTGATGTAGACTTACTGTAATACTGTATGCTGCTGTGGCTTTCTTGGCAGCTTCTAACACATGTAGTAAATGCGATTTTTATTTTTGTAAACAGACATATTGCAATTCACACAAAGTTTAGACCAAGTTAAACATCCTTTCATACGTCTGATGTAGACTTATTGTATGCTGCTGTGGCTTTCTTGGCAGCCTCTAAAACAGGTTTTGGCAGCTTAATATCACAGACATCCAGTTCTTCATTCATTTTAATTGCCAACAAAGAGTTCAGTGTTTTTACACTCAGAGACTGACGCAGTTCAGTTTTCACTTTCCGCACCATACTAAATGCCCTTTCCGCTTGTGCATTAGAGTGTTGCAAGCAAAGTAGGCTCATCATCAGCTGCTTAAAGAGTGGCAGTTTCCCTTCAGTGCAAAGGTCCCTCAGAAGGTGTGCCCAGTACTGTGACACACATGAGTGGGGCCCATCTACTGGGCCTGTCAGATTCCCAGTATCCTTGATCTGATATTGGGTGAACTCATCAATTAGTTGTTCGGCCTCAACATCATTTTCACATACACCCAGACGGAAGCCAACATCTCTGACAAGCCCTGAAGAAATGTCCAATTTTTTGGCTGGATTAATAAGTAATGCAGCGTCTTTCAGTAAGTGATCCTGCATGGGAAACTTTTTCAGCATTTTCTGCAGCACTGCAGCATAAAAAGCTGCAACTTTTTTATAAAAGTTAAATTCAATGACTGTGCCAGCAATATCCTCCTCATGGCTGTTCATGTACTGCTTGACTTCATAGCCAATACGAAGTTCACCATTTGGTAGAACACAGCTACTGTCAGTCAACACTGACACATCACTGTGTTTGATTAGTCCGACAGCAGATGCAGGTCTGAGGAGTCTGCCAGCATACTGCTGCAGGAGTTTATGCACAGTGGCATGCAGTGTCAGCAGCTGACTTTCTCTGCTCTGAAGCTGTATGTTGAACTCCAGTAAGGGTTCCAGTGCATACTTAAGGAACATAAAAATCATATGCACTTCATGACTCTGCAAGTTTTTAGAAATTAAGTCAATCTTAGCAGACCTTGGCTCTGCAGACAGAAAATATGACTTTAGAGCTGGCCACATGTCTAGGGTTCTGTTAATAACCTTACCAAGACTGAGCCATCTAGTAGGTGCATGTCTAATGATCTTGACGGGGTCAGTATCTGTGATCAAAGCAAATTCCTGAAGTTTTTGTTGTCTTTGTGCACTGGAACTGAAATGGCAATACAGATCTAATACAAGTTCTTCAACTGGTGAATGTAGTGCTTTTACAGCAGCCTTACTACAGAGATCTGCCAAGTGGCAGAGACACCCCATGTTTACAATTGTGGGCTTCACCTCCTTTAAACGAGACAGCACATAATTGTGTTTTCCAATCACTGAGGCAGCATTGTCTGAAGAAAAGCCCACAATGTTGGAAACTGGAATGTTAAATTTTGTCAGGCTGGACATTAAAGAATCAAACATTGCTTGTCCAGTTCCGGACACACATTCTGGCATATCAAGGAACCTTGTCACATTTTTGCTTGTCTTTTCATCAAGGTAACCAACAAGGATGACTAACAGTTTGTCATCTCCCATGTCTGTGCTTTGGTCCATATACACACAGAATGATGATTTCTGGCAGGCTGCTGCAGCATCATTCTGGTAATGAGGCCCCAGCACATCCCGTGCAATGCATGCTGCCTTTGTCGCTCCACATGTCATTTTACGGAGAACATCTTGATCCTCTCCACACTTCTTCATAAATTTTAGGATGTGTTCTCCTGCTGCAAATGATAAGTTGTGTTTAGCAAGGAGAGACACAAAACCAACCTCTGCCTCAACCACCTTTGTACTTGCTAAACTCTGTGGTCCAAAGAAATCCACCATAGATCTTCCAGCTGCATGCTTGCAATTCTGCCTGTGTTTCTCACTGTTAGCATGTCATTGCAGGTCATGTCGGCCCCCATGATGGATTGTGAAATCCGTGTTACAAGTCTTGCAGAATATGGTTCAGAATACAAAACATCCAGGTACTGTCGTTACAGATTTCAACGTATATAGAAATAATACGAACGCTGGCTGCAATAAGTTCAGTTTCAACAACTTTGTAGTGAATAATTATGACTTTGACCAGAGATGTAAAAGTAAAAAAGACGACAAAAGGGACAGTAATGAGATTAATAACGACAATAAGACACTTAAAGATTTGATATATGTTTTTGGAAAAAAATTAAAAGCATGTAAGGGTCTACAAGTAGAGAATGGTTATTTGAAAAAATGTTTGGAAACCAATATTGTACCTATGGGGTTAAGATTCTTCAAATACCCGATGGGCATTGAATTGGATGAAGAAACAACAATGCAATGTATGAAAATGTTTGATGAATTTGGTTTTACATTTATGCATTTTATTATAAGTTGTAATGACAAAAAATATGTGTGTTAATGAATGAACTAGAAGAGTTAAACGAGAATATAGTCAATGATTTATTGTATGATGAATTGGAATACTGTATGGATACACAATACATATGGGTACAGAATCAAGTGGATAAAATATTTGAAAGAAAATGTAAGAAATTTAATAGGGACCTTGAACAATATGCAAAGGGTAATGCATATAGATGGGAATATGATGGTAATGAGAAAAATTGGAAAAACCAGGATAGACGGAAAGGGAATTGGAACACCAATACCCATAGACAACAGTACAATAGGCCGAATTTATGCACTAACAATGAGGTTTTTTTAGAGAAAGAAGAGGGTTGGGAGGAAATAAGCAAGAGGCAAAAACAGACATACTACCATCAAAAGGAAAATACAGATGGGTACAAGTACCAACACCACCAAGGTTGGACGAAGAAGAGATAGTGAAGCTTAATATGATTACTAGTGGCTATAAGCAATTTTACATTCATAATTATACTGATATGGAATTGAGTAAAGAGCATTTCACCCTATTTAGCAAAGGGATGAAATTTGTTCCATTGAGGAAATTTAATGTGGAGGATACCATAATAGATGTAAAAAATATATTAGAAAGTTAAATTTGGCAGTTTTATTTAACAATAACAAAAATAGTAATACCAATAATGAATATAGTGGAGAGTTTAAGAAAAAAAGTGCTTATACCCCCCTACTTAATGGCACTTTAGCCATGTTTGAAAAAATAGTGGTAGATGAACTTTACGCTTACAAGAATAAAGTTAATAAGGGTAAAGTTAACTACAATTTAAATAAAAAGGAAGCGTCAGTTTTGAAAGAAATGCAAAATAATAAGATGATAAGAATAATGAAGCCTGACAAAGGGGGTGGGGTTGTCATATTTCATCAAGAGGAGTACAAAAACAAGATTAATGAAATTCTCCTCAATTCTGGTAATTATGGTCCATCCTCACGGAACAAAGTGAATATAGGGTATAATAAAATAAATTTGTACCTCGAAGATTTATTAATTGAAGAAAGGATTAGTATGGATTTGTATAGTTTTTTAAAAGTAGAAAAACCCATTATTAGTACGATTATAGGTATACCCAAGATTCATAAAAATATATTAGACCCACCTTTTCGTCCTATAATATCTGGTAACCGTTCTAAAACTTTTAATTTTGGGAAGGTGGTGGATGCCTGGCTAAAACCTATATACACTTTGATAGAACACATCATAATAGACTCATGAGATTTTCTAGGCAGACTAAAAAATGAAATGATAAAACCTGGATGTGTACTGGTTACGATAGATGTTGTGGATTTATTTTCCAGCATACCTCATGACGATGGATTATTAAGATTAGAAAATCAGATGAAAAAGGCCAGTCATTTAACAAATGACAGGAGAATTTTGACCTTGGAATTTATGGAAATTGTTTTAAAGTATAATTATATATTATTTGAAGGAGAGCTCTATATACAAAACAGAGGTGCAGCAATGGGGGCAGCATGTGCCCCCATATATGCGAACCTCTATTTAAATGATTGGGAGGAAGAATTCATTACAAAAACTAAATGGTATGCAAATATGTCATGTTACTTCCGTTTCTTGGATGATGTGTTTCTGATTTGGAAGGGTACCCTTATGGAATTAGACAAATTTAAAGATTATTTAAATTCAAGATGTGGTTGGCTTAAATTTACTTTTAATGTTGATACGAACAAAATAGCGTACTTGGATACGTTGATTGAAATAGAAAATTACAAAATAAAAACACAAATACATAGGAAGGAAACATTTAGCAATGGTTACTTAGATTTTACCAGTTGCCATCCCCTAAGTCAAAAAAGAAGTATAATTAAAGGCCAATGTATTAGAGCAGCAAGGATGACATCTGATTATGCTGACTTTTTGGTTGAATTGGGTAATATAGGTGAAATGTTCTTTCAAAGAGGATACCCCAGGTGGTTGGTATTAGATGTGACAGAATATGTAAGGAATGAATGGGGTAAAAAATATATACCATTGGTTGGCAAAGGTCCCCTTAGGAAAGAGAATAATGTAAAAAAAGAAAATGAAGCAGAAAACATTGGTTATAATAGAGCTTGTATAGTACAATACACCCCATGGAGTACAGAGGTTAAGAAAATTTTTTCCAATAATTGGAATTTATTCAAGACAGATAAAAAATAGTGGACATAGTGGAAAAACACCCAGGTTTGTGTCCAGAAATGGGTTTAATATGAAGAATGAGTTAGAAAGGAAAAAAGGAAATGATAGAGAAATAGAGGCTGGAGGGGGGACAACCAGTTGCGGTACGTGTAATCAGTGTAGATACATCACAAATGTGAATAGTATTATATTAGAAGACACAAACCATACAAATATTATATATAAAAAAGGTAATTGTAGAACAAAACATATAGTGTATCTGGCCAAATGTACAAATTGTCCCTGTTATTATATTGGGAAGACAGATAGATGTCTCAGACAAAGGATATATGACCATTATTACAATATAAAAAGGAAAGACACTAATAATGCATTATGGAGGCATATTGCTAAGAATAATGGTTGTAGTGTGTTTCACTTTGGCATATTGGATATAGCCAAAGAAAACCCGAGGGGTGGATGTATTAAAAAGAAACTAGGAGAGCTTGAAGCCAGGTGGCAAATTAAACTAAATGCCTCCTCACCCCCTGGTCTCAATGACCATATATCTGTAAAGCCCATTTTGGAAAATACAGTCAGCTAGTATGACTGAAGGTTTTGTAGTAAGAGAAGTGACCCCAGTATTCAAAGGCATAATATAATTTTTTTACTATATTTTTTTACTATATTTTCTTACCAAATCTTTTTACACCATATTATGTATAGAAGTATATTAAAGTACAATTAGTATAAGTTTTAAATAATTCCGTCATGTGATTTTAATGTATTAATAATATATGAAGTAAATGAGATTGTTTTAAATGGTTACGCACACTGGCACTTTAAATATGTAATTGTTGTAATTACTAGTAAAGTCTGATAGGGTTAAAGAAGTATTTAAACTGTGTACTAATGGATTAGAGTTGTTCTGATGAAGTCTAATTAATTTAGATGAAAGCGCTCAACCGTGTTTTTTACCTACATTTTATTTATTAAACAAGTGTTTCTTAATACGTTAGTGTCGGTGTGGACGTGTTTTATGCTGTGAGGAACAAGCTTCTGTTGTTTGAACATTTTGTGGACTCATTCCTTATCTTTTTGTGAAGTCTTGCAGAAGGCAAATTTCACTCCGCGCCTACTCATAGAAAGCCAGTCAAAGGCACTTGCCCAGCTTGGCTGAAAAATTGTGTATCTTCTCTTCTTTGGGGTGTGAGCTGTATCTACATCCCTGTCCTCACTGCAGTCTGGGTAGTCTATACCTAGCAGGTTTGCAAAACAGTGGTGTTAGACAATGAAACAAATGGGACTAAGTGCAGAAAGGAAAATTACAAGATGTCCTCAGTAGCAAAGATATAAGACAATAGGGCCATAACCTACCCATATCACTGGAAGTTTCCTGACTTTGCACCCTCTTCTCTTGCTCATCTCTGCTCCTTTTGTTTACTATAAAGGCTTGCATGCTTTACTTCCTTGCCTCAATGACACTTTCAATCCTCTGGTGCTCACTTGCCCACCTATCTTTATCCAAAAACAAAGTCAATTAGTTTCAGAGACGTACGAGGGTGACAAGCAGCAAAAACATACAAACACTTTAAAAACTGCTCTTAATAAACCTAGAAAGTTGCTACAAGGACCTGTCATTGCATACAGTCCCCCCCAAAAAAATATATAAAATAGACATTGGGGACAAGCAGCAGACCTGTCTTTGCATACAGTTTCTCCAAAAAAAAGGCAATTACTTTGAGACGTACTAGTGGACAAGCAGCAGAAACATGCAAACATTTTAAAATATTGCTCTTATAAACCTAGAAAGGGCAATTACTTTCAGAGACATCCTAGGGTGACAAGCAACAGAAACATACAAACACTTTAAAACTGCTCTTAATAAACCTAGAAAGTTGCTAGAACAAGGACCTGTCATGGCATACAGTCCCCCCCCAAAAAAATATATATATAACAGACATTAGGGACAAGCAGCAGAAACAGACACTTTAATATTGTTGTTTTAAACTTAGAAAAGTTGCTAGAACAGGATCTGTGGGACAAGCAGCACAAATACAGACTAAATATTGCTTACACACTAAAAGTTGCTAAAATCACAGGGTCTGTGCTAGCATAAGGGAAATGTTTGCAACTATTACAGCCTAAAACACTTACCTCTGCTCTGTCTATCACTTCAGCTGAGCTCCTCAACTCAATACAATCCAAATACACAAAGTCGAAAATTCCGGTTGTCCAGCAGCACAGCAGAAAGAAAAATCTCAGCCCTTGTATAACACTGCAAACAGACTTCTCTCGCTGAGTCACCTCTCCTGGCAGGCAGGCTAACTTCCACTGACTCCCGTCTTCTTCTCCCTGATCTCTTCGATCAGGACTGCAACTGGCACCGCTCCTTCCTTCTTCCAGCCTAGTGTTGAAATTGAAACTCCAACGATCGAACACAAAAAAGTAAAATTTGTGATTCCTGGAAGCCTTTTTCAAGCCATCATTTTGGTGCAAAAAGGCTTCCAGGAACATGATTGGCCTCTATTTGGGAGCTCTCATTGACTCCCGTCCTCCTCAGATTCTCTACTTGATTGGCTCATAGACAGAGTTCGCGATTGACCGTAAATGCGGTCTATGAGCCAATCAAAAACTACAGAGCACAGCCAACGTGGATAGCAGCAGAGCTATGCATTGGTTTGTATACCGCAATGCCAATTGGCAGTAATTGCGTACACAAACCAATCAAAGCCTTGTAGCGGAGCCACAGCTGTTCAATGCGGAACAGTGGCTTCGCTCTTCATTAAATGCGTATGCTCGCATAATCCGGAGCACTTGGATGCTCAGGATAGGACCCACAAGGTCAAAATAGGTACAATCACCTCAGACAGCAGACCTGTCACTAGTGGTGTCCCCCAGGGATCTGTTCTGGGACCCCTACTGTTTGGCATCTATTTCTCAGTGGTCCAGGCAAAGGCAATGGGCCTGTGGCTGACCAAGTTTGTGGATGACTGTAAATTGGGTGCTGTTACTGACTCCCAAAATGATGTTAACATACTGCAAGAGGGTCTCACAGCTACAAATAGCTGATGCCAAAGTCATGGCCTTAAGGGTCTCACAGCTACAAATAGCTGATGCCAAAGTCATGGCCTTAAGTTAAAAACAAAAAAAATATTACCATACCATTTGGCAAAAACATGGCCCCTAATGATTACCACGTCAACAGCAACCCCCTAAGAACAGAACCTGTGGTGAGAGACCTGGGTACTCAGGTTGACAACAATCTCACATTCAACCATCATGTGGCTGTCAGAAAAGCCTTTTACTTGGTTCATCTCATAAGTAAAGGGATTGCATCCAGAAAAAAAGGAGGTTATTACCTCTCTGTACTCCTACCTCATTAGACTTATAATTGAGTATAATGCCCCGTTTGGTATGTACTTCTCCAAACACCTGCACCAACTGGACAGGCCACAGAAATGCCTCACAAAGAGAATCCAGGGCCTCCAACACCTGTCCTATGCGGAAAGGCTCAAATCACTATCATTTTACTCAGTATCATACAGATTGCTCAGAGGTGATATGTGTCTCACCTACAAGGCAATATCGGACCCTGCCATACTGGAGATGCTCCATATCCATAAGTCTAACTCCTGGTGCATTACCTGCTTGATAGGGCTAAATCTAATATGCAACATCAACAAAACCTGCTGAAGAGACATGTTTGTCTCGCAGAGGCTGCCCCATCTCTGGAACAGACTTCCCATACATGTCAAACAGAGTATCTTGCTGACCCTCTTCAAGTGCAGCCTTGATGAATGGATGGGAAACCACAAATTTGTCCCAGGGGTTCCACCTTTGTCCCTCACTGACAGGGTTGACAGGTGCTGACTGAGGTTTCTTTTTTGGGAATAAACTCTTGGCTAGGCTTATAAGGGCCCCAGAGCCATTAGCCTAGTAACCCCCTATGATCCTAAGTCTAAATTTGGAGGAGTAGGGATTTCTTGACTATTTGGTAGGAGGCTGGAGGCAACAATATGAGATGTGAGTACAAAAGAGAATGTTTTGTTGCATACCAGCTTTCTGCTATAAAATACTGCATTCCAGATACAAGTTTATACATTAACAGTCCTCTGGAGTCTGGAGTAACATTTATTTATTTTCTTGACCTTAAATGTAGCTTCACACCTTTACTCTAGCTCTCTAAAACACTTTGGCATGATACTGTATACAACCATTGTATGCTTTTAGCTCATATTTAAACTAAATGATACAGATGTCAAATTTCTCCCAAAAAGCCACATTTTATACATTATTCATCATTGCCATATAACTCACAGTAGAAGAGATAGTCTGTGTTTCAGAAAATCATTTGTACTTATTAAAAAGGTGTAAAATCAAAAACTGATCTTTATCTGACCAGCTTCATTTTGTAGAAACTAAACCTCCTATAATCTGGATATGTTCTATCCCTTTCAACAAGCTAAAGCACCTTCAAGCCTGGTATGAAGGCCAGTTGGAAGATTTTTTTTACACTTGATTCTTGGGTATATACCCCTCACACATAAACACACTCCTACAAACATGTGCGGGTGCACACACACATGCACACACACACACACACACACACACACACACACACACACACACACACACACACACACACACACACACACACACAATCAAAGACGTGCACACATACACATTGACAAAATATCATATGAGATAAAATGTTTTTATGTGCATGTCTTAAATCATAGAAACTAATTTCTAAATTGCAGGAAATGTGCACTACAGGACAATCTCTTTTTGATTGCTAAACTTAATTTAGGACAGATTCTATAACTATAAACTTTTACAGTAAATCCAAAATTTCACAAGTCATAGGTAATATAACATCAAATGTCCAAGCAAAAACTTGCATTTCATTTATATTCGATGACTTAACAAGCTTAGGAAATACTAGTAAGTAGATATAACATGCAGGCGCACAAGTAATTTTTTAACTGGAATTGAGAATGTGTGCACCAATCATATGGATAAAGAGTTGTGTAATTCTACACTCTTTCAAGAAAGATTATTCTTACAAGTACTACTGTACAGCAGGATGCCTCTTACACAGCAAAAGTGACTCCCATACCTTCTGAAGATATTAATGACAGATATGTAGCTTTTCTTTTAACGGATACAACCCATTATTGAAAACAGTGCTGCTTTTTGTAGCCTTCAAACAAGCCACCTTAAATAGCTTGAAAAGAAGCAATGATTCCTTGTTGGAAAAATCAAAAGGTTTGAAAACTTGAACTGTTCAGTACAACTGCAAGAACTGCCATTATACAATTTATACTCTATGATTATAATTTACTCAGAGGAAGCAGCTGCTATAAGGCATTGTCTGCTCTAGCTCCATCTGAAATTCTAAACATCTTGGAGTTTCTATTATAGTAGCATTTGTGTCGCTGTTGATTTCTGTTTAATGTCCCCTATTTACTTTGGCTAGTTTGTCCTCTGGCACTTCACACATTGCAGATTCTTATTACCTTTCTGTAAAACATCACTTAGTTTGAATACAGCTCAGCTGAGCTCACCTCACGGTTGTATTATATGCTGCTTGCTTGACTAACCTGTGTTATGTGACCACCAGACAGCCGCAAACAGACTTCTCTTGCCGACCAAGTCAGTCACCTCTCCTGGCAGGCACTGGGCAGGCTCCAACTCCCGTCTTCTTCTCCCCTGATGAAATGTCTTCGATCTGGATTCTCTGCAACTGGCATCGCTCCTTCCTTCTTAATCCGGCCTAGTATTGACTCCAAGTTCTCCAACGATCAAGATGGAACACAAAAAAGTAAAATTCCCTCACGATTCCTGGAAGCCTTTTTCAAGCCATTAATTTGGCGCGAAAAGGCTTGCAGGAACATGATTGGTCTCCATTTGGGAGCTCTCACTAGCTCCCATTCTCCGCATATTCTCTACTTGATTGACTCGTAGACCGAGTTTGCGATTGGCCGTAAATGCGGTCTACGAGCCAATTAAAATTAAAAACTGCAGAGCACAGCCAACGTGGATAGCAGCACAGCAGAGCTATGCATTGGTTTGTATACCGCAATGCCAATTGGCAGTAATTGCGGTACACAAACCAATCAAAAGCCTTGTAGCGGAGCTACAGCTGTTCAATGCGGAACAGCGGAACAGTGGATTCGCTATTCATTAAATGCGGTGCTTTCCGCATAATCCGGAGCACTTGGATGCTCTGCCGTACTACTGTATCTGTTATTCTTTATTTGTCTCAGAACAAATTCTTGCCAAACAGTTTATTCTTTCAGAGCTATTTCAATTCTGTTATAACACAGCTAGACAGATGAATAGACCAAGGCACACGTAGTCTAAGACGTCACTACTGAATTAAAATACTGTCCAGTTTATATACTCTTTTCAAACAATGTTATTTTTAATGTCTTTGTGACTTGTTTTTCTGGTTTCTGTCTGTCATGAAAAAGTCCATGTTTATTTCATGCCCTTTTTTGGTCCTCACTGTATCTGAAGACTTCACAAAAGTCTCTCCATGCCATCTTTGTATCACCTGACCTGTCTGCATTTTATTTATTTATTTCTGCATTTGAAAGCCAAGAAAATCAACTTACTTTTTTCCTGTAGCAGGATGCATTTACAGTAAAGCCCACAGCTATATTTTATTAATGTCTAAGTTGAACATAACTGTTCTTGCAAAGCAAGCCATATTATTTTGAAAACTGCTGTTTGCCCTTGCACATTTCCTTTCACTGTACACACAGTATATTGGGGAAAAGCATTTTAATTTACACAATATCTATCAAGCATTGATGGTATATCACGGAGGACTACTATACAACCACACTCCAGTATAGGAAATAAAGAATGTGGCATTGCATTTTGTTGATTCAGGGTCTGATAGTCCACAAAGCAGATCCACTTGCAATAATAAATTAAACTGGAATTTTGCATAAAAAGGAACCAGAGTTGATGTGCAAGGAATTATCTTTAGCTTCTGCATAGCCAGAGAGGAAACACATAGCAGCCCTCTTCAAGGTTCAAAGACCCTTAAACCAACATCCTGCAGAACTAACAAATTAATTTTGGATGGAAAAAGGAATGTTTCCTTTGTGTTTTGGACTTACAGATGGTATTTTACCAGCTGAATACAGCATTTTTGATTAACACCTGCTCAACCACTAAGTTATTATTTTTTTTTTAATTTAATTTATTTTTAATCTTGTAATACATTCTGTTTTATAGAACTCCAACCTGGTGCATATAAGCTGTTTTAATTCTTATCTTTATTGGAATGTAGAACAATAGATATAGAAAGGGGATAAATAAGTCTTGAGCTAATTTGTGGAAAATGCAAAGGCGAGTTCAATAGGTCATAAAACATTTGCTGAACAATCTATCTCCTATGTAGAAAATGCAAAGGAAAGTTTGCAAAATGTGATCAGAAGGAAATAAAATATTTGTGTCAGTTAACGTAGAAGATTTACTGTTGAATAAATCTATTTTATGCTTGAGCTGTGAATGAATGAAATGTATAGATTACTAAACAGCCAAACACTTAATATGAGGTTTGTTAAAAAGTCAGAGTTGCCAAAAGGTGCTACAAATAATAATGAAACTTGAAAGGTATAGACATTTGTGCTTTAATCCTCCAGGCAGGGCAAAAGACATTGCAGCATTCTGTAGAGTTGTTAAGAAACCTAAACTTACCCTTTACATGGGTATAGATATTCTAGTGTGCCTGTGAGTGTGTGTGTGTGTGTGTGTGTGTGTGTGTGTGTGTGTGTGTGTGTGTGTGTGTGTGTGTGTAAGAGGGAGGTATGTGTGTGTGTGTGTGTGTGTGTGTGTGTGTGTGTGTGTGTGTGTGTGTGTGTGTGTGTATGTCTTATCAGTCACATTATCTGATCACCTACAAGAGGGAATACATAACCCCTGAGTGTGACTACAACTTCTACAGCCAGGGCAGACCATGTTCTAGGTAAGCCAATTTGAGGCTGAACTGCTACAGTAATTCCAACCATTTTCAGAGCATCACATATAATGGCGAATATTAAATGTCACGTAATGCCTGACCACACTTCACTGTTTGTTCTTAGCAAACATTTGAAAGACAAGGGGTAAGAATTACACTCTGCATACTATTTAGACACCAGCTGTAGATTAATGCATGTCATGGCGCATAACCCCAAAATAAACCCCTTTGTTGTGAAAGCTCACATTGAGCTAGATACAATAATAGAGGAGTCCTTCAATGATTTGAAATTAGCTGTTCCTTTCATGTGTGAGTTACCAAAAAGTATCATGCAAAACAATGAAATGAAGGTATAAATATGATCACTATCAAACTGGTTTAATCCTAATGCAGGAAATCTGCCCAGTGATAAAAAGGAAGTGCGCTCATGTGAAGTTAATGGTGATTATCTGTGCTGTCTAATGGAGTGAGAGAGACAGAACAGCTTAGGAAAGTGTACACAATTGATCTTGAAAATGGGTCAGACATGATAAAAGACAAAGTAAAACTTGGTAATCACTTTTCTTTCCAGATTTCTGGGGTCAGGTGAAGCAATCTTTTCAGACAATAGGTTATGTGACAGAAAAGTGAAAACAAAAGTGTGTGAAACTGTTAGTCAGTTTGCACATGTGTTTTCTAAAGATGCACATGATTAGGTGGTAACTAACTTTCAAGTTATTCTGGTAATAACTGATCCTAGTAAGGTTCCAGTTTATATAAATTGGTACAGGATGCCACTGGAATCATGAACACATCCAGAAAATTCTGAACACTCTGATAGAGAGTGAAATTATAAATCAAGTAAACTCTAGGTACAAGTCTGCTATATGGCCTGTTTTCCAACTCATGAGTAAGCATACCTCTCAACCGTACTGAATTCCTCAGAATTTACCAGTTTTGTGGGCAAAATAATGGGGTGCCACGAATTTCCGAATGGCCCCTGTAAATACCAAGTTTTTTTTTTTTTTTTTACAGTTTTTAGTTATGGCTGGCATCATCACACATTGCCAATGTATTTCACAATGTCATGAAAGTGCAGGGGTGTGCGCAATGACATCAGCTTTGTGAGCCAGTGCCTGACTGCCTGTCAGATTCGTTGGAGACTCGGAAGACATAAAAATATTTAAAATGTTGGCGCAGACACCTATGAAGACTGGCGGCAGTGCTTGCATGTTTGGCAGCACTTTAGACTACAGTTAGTGACATAGTCCTGAAATTATTCCTTCAGCTACATTTACCATGATCACGACTGTGCATGCATATTCATTTTCTTCCTTCACGTCGTTTGCGCTAGGTACTGCAGACGAATTATCCCCGTTGTTATAAACAAGTACTGTTTAACATTTTGCTGTAAAAATGTGGGAGGCTGGCATAACGGTTAAGTTATTTACCTTACAGACACCAGGTGCATGGTTTGATTTTAACAGGGGGGTAACTGGATAGGCTTAAAATGGCTCACTAGGGCAGTTAGCCTAGTACTAATCTATGAACCTATAACTCTAAGGGTAGATTATTAACAAAGGCAGACGATCCAGTGAAAAATAAACTACTGCCAGTACAAGAAATAGCTATGCTTAAATGGTTTAACAATTTAATATTTGTAAATGATTTTATCTCTAAAATAAACCTTTATTTTCTGTACAAAGTTAAACACACTGTTGGTATCTTTCTGTCCCCCCCCCCACACACACACACACACACCTTGTATGAGCAATGTTGGAGTGCAAAAACGGACAGTACACCCAAAGCCAATTTTGTATTTGAACTGAAAAAAAAAATCATGACCTTTAGTATTACCTGACATTTTTTTCTAACATCAATTATTTGTGCATGTATAAGGCACATGGAGTTGTGGTTTATTTATCTTGGTTTGAGAGCCATAGCACACCGTCAGTGCACCTTGCACTACCAGTAGCATGACTTATAGCAGGTGAACACTCACCAGTCCTGTTGTAGTGAATGCTAGTTTATTAAAAAAGTGGCATAAAATGATACAAGGAAGCCTTGATAAATGCAGTAAACAAGAAAGGGCTTTCATCTTAAAAGTTTTTTAACACACATTTTATCATTGTGAAGGGGCTGCAGTAAACGTATTCAGAAAATATCCACAAACACAGCAAGCTAATCTGGTGAGAGGAATCACTGTAAACATCAGTGCCCATGTTCCAGGATTTGCTGTACCTGTTTAACCTCCATAATGCAGTTGGAATGAACCTACAAGTGGCAGCTCACAACTGGGAGGGACAAAGTACAGTCCTCCCTACATTATCAGATGATGTATTTTTCTCAGTTACCCACTCTAACCATTTGTTTATGACTGAACTGTGCTGTAGTACTGCATTAATTGTATTTATTTACATTTTGGTTACGGCGGGGGGGGGGGGTGCTGATATTCTGCCATTAGAGCACAGTGTCATGCAGTGATGGTAGTATAAATGGCATAATGGTGTCTAAAACAGCGAAACTCTAGTTTGACCACTTTTAAGTTGGATTTTCCTTCTCGAGACACCTGCAGGTGGACTGGAAATATTGTCAGAGGATTTTTTTCTTTTTTTATTTTAATAACGGAGTCACACACCTCTGTTAACTCTCAACTGTCCAGATTTTTGCAGAATGTCCAGATAATTGCATCTTATTTTTGAGGATGCACAAGCCAGTGCATTTCTTTGTGCAGGTCCCAAGCCCGGATAAATGGGGAGGGTTGTGTCAGGAAGGGCATGCAGCATAAAACTTCACCAAATCATTCATGCAGACAGCAAAAAATATTTACATACCAGATCGATCGATGCCCAGGTTAACAACGACTGCCAACAGTACTGTTAGCCAACAGGGTGCTGGCGGAAATTGGGCTATTGTTGGCCGAAGCAGAAGAAGAGGGGGAAGGCATGGCCAAAGGCAGGAAGAGAGGAGAAAGGCTAAGACTGTGGTAGTGAGGGTCAGAACTTTGAATGTTGGCAGTATGACTGGTATAGGGAGAGAGCTAGCCAATATGATGGACAGAAGGATGGTTGGTATATTGTGTGTGCAAGAGACCAGATGGAAGGGGAGTAAGGCTAGATGTATCGGAGATGGGTTCAAATTGCTTTATCATAGTGTGGATGGGAGGAGAAATGGCGTAGGAGTTATCCTGAAGGAAAAGTATGCTAAGAGTGTTTTGGAGGTGAAAAGAGTGTTGGATAGAGTGATGTTTATGAAGCTGAAAATTGATGGTGTAATGATGAATGTTATTAGTGCATATGCTCCACAAGTTGGGTGTGTGATGGATGAGAAAGAAAAATTTTGGAGTGAGTTGGATGAAGTGGTGATGACTGTACCCAAGGGTGGGAGAGTGGAGATTGGAGCAGATTTCAATGGGCACGTTGGTGAAGGGACCAGAGGGGATGAGGAAGTGATGGGTAGGTATGGTGTTAAGGAAAGGAATGCAGAAGGTCAGATGGTTGTGGATTTTGCGAAAAGGATGGATATGGCTGTGGTGAATACGTATTTTAACAAGAGGGAGGAGCATAGGGTGACATACAAGAGTGGAAGAAGATACACACAGGTGGATTATGTCTTACGTAGGAGGGCCAGTTTGAAGGAGATTGGAGACTGCAAAGTGGTGACTGGGGAAAGTGTAGTTAGACAGCATAGGATGGTGGTTTGTAGGATGACGTTGGTGATCAAGAAGAAGAGGAGGAGTGTCAGGGCAGCACTAAGGATCAAATGGTAAAAATTAAAAAAGGGTAATTGTGAGGTGGAGTTCATGGAAGAGTTAAGACAGGCACTGAGTGGCAGTGAAGAGTTACCAAATAGCTGGGTAACTACAGCAGAGCTAGTTAGGGAGACTGCTAGAAAGGTGCTTGGTATGACATCTGGACAGAGGAAGGACGACAAGGAGACATGGTGGTGGAATGAGGAAGTACAGTAGAGTATACAGAGAAAGATGTTGGCAAAGAAGAAGTGGGTTGTCAGAGAGCTGAAGAAAATAGACAGGAGTATAAGGAGAGTGCATGGCAAAGAGAGAGGTGACGAAGGCTAAGGATAAGGCATATGAAGAGTTGTATGAAAGGTTGGACACTAAGGAGGGAGAAAAGAACCTGTACCAATTGGCTAGACAGAGGAACCGAGCTAGTAAAGATGTGCAGCAGGTAAGGGTGATAAAGGATAATGAGGGAAACATACTCACAAGCGAGGAGAGTGTGTTGAGCAGATGGAAAAAGTACTTTGAGGAGTCGATGAATGAAGAGAATGAGAGGGAGAGAAGGTTGGATAATGTGGGGATAGTGAATCATGAAGTGAAATGGATTAGCAACGAGGAAGTAAGGATAGCTATGAAGAGGATGAAGAATGGAAAGGCTGTTGGTCCAGATGACATACCTGTGGAAGCATGGAGGTGTTTAGATGAAATGGCAGTGGAGTTTCTAACCAGATTGTTTAATGAAATCTTGGAAAGTGAGAGGATGCCTGAGGAATGGAGAAAAAGTGTCTTGGTACTGATTTTTAAGAATAAGGGTGATGTGCAGAACTGTAGTAACTACAGAGGGATTCAATTGATCAGTCACAGCATGAAGTTATGGGAAAGAGTAGTGGAAGCTAGGTTAAGAAGGGACGTGATGATTAGTGATCAGCAGTATGGTTTCATGCCAGGAAAGAGCACTACAGATGCAATATTTGCTCTGAGAGTGTTGATGGAGAAGTACAGAGAAGGTCAGAAGGAGTTGCATTGTGTTTTTGTAGACTTAGAGAAAGCATATGACAGGGTGCCTAGAGAGGAGTTGTGGTATTGTATGAGGAAGTCGGGAGTGTCTGAGAAGTATGTAAGAGTGGTACATTATATGTACGAGGGTAGTGTGACAGTGGTGAGGTCTGCAGTGGGAGTGATGGGTGCGTTTAAGGTGGAGGTGGGATTACATCAAGGATCAGCTCTGAGCCCTTTCTTATTTACAATGATGATGGACAGGTTGACAAACGAGATCAGACAGGAGTCCCCGTGGACTATGATGTTTGCAGATGACATTGTGATCTGTAGTGAGAGTAGGGAACAGGTGGAGGAGAACCTGAAGAGGTGGAGATATGCTCTAGAGAGAAGAGGAATGAAGGTCAGAGTAATGGTGAGTGTGGAAGAGAGGTGAAGAAGAGAGTACAGGCAGGATGGAGTGGGTAGAGAAGAATGTCAGGAGTGATTTGTGACAGACGAGTACCAGTAAGAGTGAAAGGGAAGGTCTACAAGAGGGTAGTGAGACCAGTTATGTCAGAGCTTGACGTGGCAGAGTTGAAGATGTTAAGATTTGTACTGGGTGTGACGAGGATTGACAGGATTAGGAATAAGTATATTAGAGGGTCAGCTAAGGTTGGAAGGTTTGGAGACAAAGCCAGAGAGGCAAGATTACGTTGGTTTGGACATGTGCTGAGGAGGGATGCAGAGTATATTGGGAAAAAGATGCTAAGGATGAAGCTGCCAGGTAACAGGAAAAGAGGAAGGCCTAAGATAAGGTTTATGGATGTGGTGAGAGAGGACATGCAGGTGGTTGGTGTGACAGAGCAAGATGCAGAGGACAGGAAGAAATGGAAACAGTTGATCCGCAGTGGCGACCCCTAATGGGAGCAGCCGAAAGAAGAAGAAGACAAGTTAATTTGTTATATACAAAACTCTATTGTTCTGGTTATATTTTGTGTTTGATATTTTGCCTTTTCTTCAATTTGTGTTTGAATGTTGGTATCCCACAATTCCATTGGAGTGACCAGGGTTACATAATTATATATGCAAATTTTATGTTAATCAGCATCCATATTTTGGCCAGTTGTATCTATTTTTCATGGGACTTTATCCAGAATTTTGATGTTTCCAGCTTGAGAGGTATGCAGCTAAGTAGATGACCACTATAAAATACAGAAAGCTAAATCTAAAAGTGCCCTTTCTTTTGGCCCATGATGTATCTAGACTAAACTTTGGCTAATGTTGAGAATGCAAAATACTTCCACAGCAGTGGATATCTTGAATGGATTCTGGAACCTAAAGATCTGTCCCAGAGACCAATATAAATTGGCTTTCACATTTGGCAAAAACAATGCATCTGAAATAGGTGTCATTTTGGGTACCTGAACTCACTTGCAGAGTTCAATTTTTTTTTGCACAAGGCCATGCCTGGTGCAGAAAGGAAAATATGATTTACATGGATGATGCACTTATCAGGAGTAATGCTGCTGATGAACATCTTGCTAAAGGGCCCCATGTGTCAAGATATTTCAAAAATACTGAGTCCAAATCATCCATTACAAAAGGACAGTGATTCAAAAACAAAGTGAAGTACCTAGGGTATAAAACTGGACCAATTGGGCTGTGTCCTTTAAAATAACAAAATAGAGACTATCCAATGTAACAAAAAATGCAGGGAAGACTAAAAAGCTGTCTAGTTATATGCAATTACTCCAGACAATTTATTCATAGGTTCATAGGTGTGTACTAAGCTAATGGCCCTGGAACCTTTACAAGCCTAGCCCATAGGATTACCCTGGCATCGTGCCACCTGACTTTAGTTCCTAGTGCTTCTGTCGAGTATGAGACTATGCAGGGTGGCATATCCCTCATCAAACTGCTAAAAAATGAAACCCTGGTATGGCATATCCCTCATCAAGCAACTAAAAATTTCAAAACCCTGGTTATGAGGAGAATAACAGAAAAAACCCTGCAAGCTTCAAAGGATAGCTTAAGCCAGTCCACAAGTTTGACATACCCACAGACCAAAGAAGATTTCCATGTGAAAACAAGATATACTGACAGTAACATCATTGCTGTCTTATGTCAAAAGCAGGATTCTGATCACTGTGTTATAGCTTACTCTAGTAAGACACTAACTGAGGTTAAAATAGTTCTCTGAGTGTAAAAAGGCTCTTTTTTCTAAAGTATAGGCAGTACAGAAATTCAAAAACATATCTACGGCAAAAAGATCATGATACAGACACAACATCAACTGATTGCCCTTCTGTGAAGCCAATAATTTAGGGATGGTAATGTGTCTAATAACAAAATAATGGACTGGACTTTAGCCCTGTAGGACCACACTGAAAATAAAATATGATAAAAACAAAAAGAGCCCAACTGCCCAAAGATTCTACCTAATACCTCAAGAAGAAGGAAGAACAGTCCTGAAATGTAAGTTCTTTTTTAGTCAACTGTGCAGAATGCTGTTTTCATGACCTGGAAACACATAGACACGTATTTATTTTATTCATTTAACATTTGATTATTTCACATTTGTGTACCGGGAAAGTCTGACTGGACACAGGTCCTTTTTCAGCGGAAGCCCGGGGAGAAAAGCTCCAGTTAAGCAAAATTACAAGTTTGAGTTACAGGTAATATAAGACTTACACAAAAACATAGCATTTATATATAAACTTTTATTTATTTATATATAAACTTATCCTTAATTTCCAAGGAGACATCCTTTGCAATATGTCCTCCACAAGTTCCTGGCTGAGGGCATTTCCTTCTATGTGAGCATCTAATGGCAGACTCTTACAATATTACTTTTTTTCTAGCACAGGATACCTGACCCCATTACTTTGAAACAGCCTTACTGTTCAGAGAGTCAAATTATTATGAACATGTTTGGCATATTATCTTCTGTCATTTGTTGTCTTTGGGCACTAAATATTTGTCTCATCTATCTCAATTCCATTCCACTCTTGTAAGGCAGGATTAATTATAGCATTACCTGATTTTGAGGTAGAAGAGTCCCAAAAGAATCTGTTAGTGAGGCATCCTCAGTGGGTTTTCATACTGCCTGCTGTACCTTTGATTGTGTTAAAGTAGCAGTTAGGGCAGCAGGTGATGTGTGTCTATGTTGAATGACATGAAATAACTCTTCATTTCAGGCTGAACTCTGTCAAGGTATTCTGTATATCCTATTTCAAGGATAGATCCATTTTGGATATGTGTTTTTCAAGATGCTATCATGTCCAAGAAAAGAGAAAATAGCTTATCTACCCTGGAGGAATTTTATGACCTCATCTCATTCCTTAACCTTGATCACAGAACAGCCCAGTCTGCTAAGTAGAAGAAGGTAATTCATCATCAGAGATGACAAAGTTAGCATCTGGCATTGTTACATAATATGAGGCCACTAGTTAATGCTTTTGAAGTGCATGATTGTTCATGGAAAGCTGGTTCTCTGAATTGTTCTGGTTTGGAGTTTTGGGGTTTGAGATATGAACAAAAAGGGCCAAGTCTTAGAGCTGTTGTTTCATTTAAGATGGCTTCTGATAGGCTAGTTAATATCATTTGAACTTTCAAAACAATTCCTGTCTCCACAAAGGGAAAGATATGATGTTCCTTCATTGCTGCAGTGAAGATGTTATCATTATCTCTTCTTCATTTTGAAGAAGTCAGGAGGTGCCATCTCATCTTGGATCACAGAAAATTTAACAAGAAGATTTGGTGCACTTAAAGTAGTACACCAAGATACACAAATTGGATATGCTACCACAGCATGAACCTATGAATGGAAGAGCTCTGGACAACAAGGACAAGTCAGTCAGACCCTGAAATACATTGTCCATCTTGGTATCCTTTGAAAAACCTTTCTCTTCCTTGGAATTTGAACCGTATGGTCAGATGACTTTCCATCTACCTTCTAGGTGGCTTGATGGATGCAAACATAATGGGCCGGATTCACGATGGCTTGCATGGAGTCTAAGAGTAGAGTAAGACTCCATGCAGCCATCATGTCCGACAAGCGATCCAGAAACAGCCTGCAGGGGCGTGCAAGAGAGCTCCTAAAACAGCTCTTACACGGACAGGGCTGGGATATGCAAATTACCTCAATTGCAGGTGAAAGGCATGCAAATGAGGTAGATTTGTGATTCAGGAAACCCAAACCTGTCCGAGTAAGAGCAGTGTTATTTGCAGAAATGTACTCAGTTGACAACTGAGTACCGTTCTGCAAATAGCAAAATGGAGCCATGACAGCTCCAAGTAAAGGTTGCATCCAGTGCAGAAGGCATGCCAATGGCCAAATATACGGCCATTGGCAATGTTTCCCGATGCAATATTAAAAATAAATAATTATTTTTTCTCCGATTTCCAATGTTTAAGCGTAGCGCAGCGCCGCGCAAATGGGCTGCGCTCTAAAAAACCAGAAAACTAAAAATTAAAACCCACAAATGTGGATCTTATTTAAATTGTTAATGTACAATGCAAGGGAATGGCAGGCTGAAGACAACATGGCCACCAAATAGAGGTTGCTATGGTGGGGAAGCTCAGTCTAAGAGATGTAACCAAGCATTAGTAGGCAATCCTATACAAAGGAGGGTTAGGATAGTGAATCACAAGTTTACATAGCAAATGAGCACAGTCAGTGGAGTGTAGGAGTAGGATAAGGAGAGTAACAGAGTAGAAGACAGGTGACATCACGAGCTGGGTATGTATGAAAGAAGTGAAGCTCATTGGAGCAGAGTGGCATGTGTTAGCTGTCATTTACACATCATGGAAAGAGGTGTGTCAACAGGTAGGCTAGGTAAAGGCAAGAAATGGAAGGTGTATGCCGTAGATAACACCAAAGTTTCTTGCTGAGCGGGTATGCACATGTGTGCGTGCCTGTAAACCCGAGTAAGACAGAGTGCACGTGTGTAAGCATGAGTGCGTGCGTTTAAGCCAGAGTAAGCATGTATAAGGCTGTTTAAAGAGTTGTAAGCGCGTTTGCGCTGGTGTGTGCGCGTTTTAACCTGAATAAGCAAGCTTTAGTCCGTGTAAGCATGTGTGCACGCGTGTGAGCTGATGTGAGCATGTTTGCATTTGTGTGCGCGGCGCTGCCCCCCCCGAGGAAACAGAAAGGAAAAAGGAAGCACAACAAATAGTAGGAAGCTACCAGAGAGTACTAGCAGAGCTAGCAGGTGAAAACAATCAGAATCAGGCAATTACACAGGCAGCACACTAGCCCAGCCCAGCCTAGCACTTAAAACTCTGCAAACAATAGTCCATTATGTTTCTCACAACAGACACTGCAGTAAGCTAATAGAAGTGAAAACTGAAAAAGCTTTACTGAGACAAAGAAATGTTAGGGGCTGCCATTGCTGTTATAAGGCGACATATGCAACATGTTGAGGGTGATGACAATGGAAATGCTGCTGGACAACCCACAGTGAGGAGATGGAGAAGAGTGTACAGGCCCAGGGTAACCTACCAGAGGCTACATGAGCTGGAGATAGTGGAGCGATATAGAGTGGACAGAGACCTCCTGCAGCAAATTGTTGAGCTGTGCAGGCCATGCCTCACACACAGAACCAACAGAGGGGAACCCATCCCAGTGGAAACCAAGGTATGTGTTGGCCTAAGAATATTAGCAACAGGTACCTTCCAGAGACCAACCGGTGATATGATGGGGATATCACAGGCATCAGCATCCAGGGTACTGCACCAGTTCCTGGATGCCATGTCAGCATATGTCGGTGATCATGTATATTTTCCCAATTCCCGTGAGGTATTGGCCAGCAATATGCGTCTCTTCCAGCAAATAGCGGAATACCCTGAGGTAGTGGGTGCAATAGACTGCACGCACATATGCATCAAAGCATCAGCCGGCGAACGGGGTAGGGTCTACTTCAACCGCAAGGGCTTCCCCTCCATCAACTGCCAGGTCGTGTGTGATGCCCAGGGCATAATACTGAATGTGTGTGCTGGCTGCCCTGTAATCTACCATGATTCCCATATCTGGCATCTGACGCAGCTGTACCAGACATTTGCCAATGGGGACATCCCACATGGTCACCTAGTGGGGGATGCTGGCTATGCACTGGAGCCATGGCTGATGACAACCATCAGAAACGCACACACACATGAACAGGAATGCCATAATGAGGCACACGCACAAACACGTAATGTAATTGAGTGTGTGTTTGGGCTGCTCAAGTCACGGTTCTGGTGCCTGGACACATCTGGTGGAGCCTTGCAGTACTCACCAACTACATGTACCCAAATTGTCATGGTATGTGCTATGCTATATAATATGATCCTGCAAAAACAGCTGCAGCAGGACCAGCATAGGCCTGGGCCAAACAGCCCCCCACCATTGCCAAGGCCATCACAGGCAGAGCGTGACTCGGAGGAGGAACAACCTAAGCCTACCCCAGTAGGCAGAAGGAGGCGTGCCCAGTATGCTTTGGCCTTGGCAAAGAGGCAATGCATAGCACAATCACTGGCTCAGTAGGAACTCTGGAAATGATACCTCTCTCTGACTTGCACATATAGTAAAAGGGATGCCTAAGTTGACATTACCTGCTTTCAAACATGTACAGGGAGTGTAGTATGTGCATCAGACATAGGCAGCCCTGCAGCACCACCTGAGGCATGATTGCCATGTGTTAAGCAATATAAAGCAGTGCTAAACAGCATTTACCACCATGTAGTATATGCAAACAAAATTGCACACACCAACTAGCACAACTGTGGTCAATGTTGAGTAATACTGGGCAATGTCCAGCAATGTTGGTGAATATTGAGCAATGTTGGACAAGCCTGGTCTAAGTAGGGCATAGCTGAACAAAAGCCAACATGCCCATATTTGCTTAACTGGCCCTTAAGCAGTCTGGTCTGCTCAGTATGAAAATATAAAGCAGTGATGGGCCTCGAACCCAGGATACTGTGCACTATAGTTAACGTACTGAACCACTAAATCATGACAGTATTGCAGTGATCAGCCTATATGAAGGAATGTTGATAAGTCTATGCAAAGTATCTCATGGAAACCCTGCAGGCACAGCATAATCCTTGTCGAGTTATGACACAAAGGTGAGTCCTGCAGTAAGAACAGAACCTGACTTCCAACACACACAGTATAAATGCTAATATTGGTCATGTTCACACACATCAACAAATGTAGTGGACCTCAGATAGCAACATACTGAAAGATCACACTGGGCATGCTCACACACTTGAATAAATGAGACAAATGTCAGGCAACAAAACACGGAAAGCCTGAACTGGGCATGCTCACACACTTAGGCCATGTCAGAGTACAGCAGTGGGCCACACATATCTGGCAGTTGCATGTGTTAACCCAGGAACCTCTCACTATCCAGCAATCCACCCTGTGTACACAGTTATATGACAACAGACACATATATAATATAGTGGAACCCTGTCATAATCAAATATGTTCTGCAGATACCTAAGTTGTTCATAGAAACTGGTAAAGCAAAGATGATAATGACCTGCAAACAGTATCAGCAATAAACATTGTGCATCCCGAACATTAGCATAGGTTCAGAGGTCGATACTAGGCTATCTGCCCTAGGGCATGTACAAGCCTAGCCAGAGTGTGGTTGCCATTCGCAACCCTGTCAGATTACTACACTGTGCGTGTGAATAGTAGGTCACACAAGATAGCCCATGTACGTTTAGGCTAGTGTGCCTCTGTCTAGCAGGGACACAGAAGATATCCCAGGGGTAAACATGCAATCACCCATACAGTCATCAAGATGTCTCCTGTAGGTGGTCAGTGGGTGGCTCTGCCTATGTGAAACTGGGATTACAATCCGGAGTGAGTGGAGCCTCTGGGATAAGAATCTGTCCCTCCAGCATGCCCTATTAACATCTGTGCTTCGGTATATGTCTCTGGAGTGTGTAGCTCCAAGGGAGTCGGATATCCTGAGGTGGAGCATGTCCAGTAATTCTGGGTTGGGTATATCTGTAAACAACAGACACACATCATATCCGAGTAGGTGGTAAGCAACTGAGTAGCTCTGGAGTTACTGTATCCGAACTGTGCAGGGCATCCGTGTGAGTCCCTAGATCTGCTTGGTGAAGAACTTCTGTGGCCAGTACAGTTGCTGCAGGTGTCGGGTAAGGTACACCCCAAATGTGACATTGTAACCAAGCATGGTTGTGATGAGTATAGGGGCACAATGACCTCACTCGATCTAGATGTGAAACCATATGGGATAAGGTGGCCTATATAGAAGGTCTGTCCAACCACTTTGGCAACGTGATTGTGAAAGGTGACAGTACGAACAAGTCATGTCCCCAAACCCCTAACAACTCCTACTGTATGTAACGGAGTACTACCTATGTGGTAATGTGTGGGCATGTTGTTATTCCCAAAGGGGATGACTATGCAACTAATGGCATTTATCTGTAGGCCATGGCTCAGGCACCAGTCATCCATCTCTGTGAGACCCTGTTTGAGTATGCATGTGGCAGCTGGAGAGTTGATTATGGCACCCAGTTTGCAGTCAAGTGCGAACATGGTCAGCCATAGTCCCCCTGTAGTAGCTTGTACGTCAGACAAATATATACTGAACAAGAGAGGTCCCAGGACTGAACTGTGTGGGATGCCATGTGTAACTGGTGTATAGTCAGACATGGCACCTGCAATTCTGACCATGTGGGTGCTATCCCTGATCCAGGTAGCAATCCATCGTGTGAGATATGTGTCCATATTGATGCTGTTGAGCCTATTCATAATGGCCCAGTGGGTTATTGTGTAGAAGGGTTTTGCAAGGTTCAGGTAGGCTGTGTGGACAACCATCCCTATGTCAATGGGCCTGTTAACCGTTTAAAGAATACAAATAGGTTCAAGAGGCAAGATCTGCCCACAACAATGCTGAAATGTGTAGGACACAGTGTCTGTAGGTTCCCAATGTCTATGTGTATGAGTCCCATGACAATACGCTCCATAGCTTTGCAGAACAGGCTAGTTAGGCTTATAGGGCAATATTGTCTGTGGTCCATTGTGGCACCAACTCTGTGGAGTGGGACCACTGTCGCTGTATGCCATTCCTTGCGTGCATACCCTATAGTAACTCCAATATTAAACAGTGCTGTAATGTAAGGGTTACGTCTGTCATGAAGCTCGTGTAAGATGCAGGCCGGGACACCATCTGGTCCCATTGATGCTGTGATGTATGCTTTGGGGAGGGCAGCACTCACCCATTACTGTATGATGTCAGGGAGGTTACACTCTGTTGAGATGGATAGTTGCTCCTTAGGGGGGATCAGGGGGAGACATCTGCACTGAACCTGTTTGCCAGGATGTTGGCAATGCCAGTGGGTTCAGGGTAAGTTTAGTCAGTATGCAATAACTCACAGCATATCAGTGAGTGTCCACCCAGGTTCCTGACATAACTGAAGAAGGCCGTGTGGTAGTCCTATGTGTTGGTGCAATTGTCCGGTAGAAGTGGCCCTTAGAAGGGTTCATGAGTGATCGTAGCTGTCTGCTAGTACAGATCACAGATAGGTTCATAGGTTCATACTAGGCTATCTGCCTAGGGCATTTATAAGCCTAGCCAGAGTTGTGTGGCTTTCACCACCCCTTAGGTTGAAGAATACTATACCCATTAGTTTGCCGTGCCTCTGTCCAGCAGTGATACAGAGATGATCCCCGGGGTAAACCTATGATCTCCCATCCACTGGTCCCAGGGGTTACCTCAGTGTCACTGCTCGACAGAGGCACAGCAAAATAATGGGCATGGCTAGGCTTATAAATGCCAAGATTCCTCTTGAACAGAGCCAGTGAGGTGCTCTGTCTCACATGGACCGGGATTCTGTTCCACAGCATAGGGAGTCTCTGGGTGATGAATCTGTCCCTCCAGCATGTCCTATTTATATCCGTGTTGAGGTTTAAATCTCTTGCTCTTGTGGCTCTGGTGGATTTGGATTTTTTGAGGTGGAGCATGTCCATTAATTCCGGTTGGACATGGCCTTGTATGTCAGGCACAGGTCACCTCTGAGCAGACGGTATGTGACTGAATAGAGCTGGAGTTTCTTCAGTCGGGCAGCATATGGCATATTTTTGAGCCCCTTTATCCTTTTGGTGAGGAACTTTTGGGGTCTTTCCAATTGCTGCAGGTGTCGGGTAAGATACATTCCGAATGGGGCATTGTACTCAATCATTGGTCTGATAAGTGAAGAGTACAGGGGAACAATGACCTCCCTTGATCTGGATGTGAATCCCTTCATAATCAGGTGGGCAATGTAGAAGGTCCTCCTAACCACTTTGGCAATGTGAGTGTCAAAAGAAAAGTTACTGTCAACTTGGGTCCCCAGGTCCCTGATAACCTCTTCTGTGCTTAATGGATTGCCACCTATGTGGTAACTTGGGGTTACCTTGTTTTTCCCAAAGGGTATGACTATACATTTTTGGCGTTTAGCTTAAGGCCATGGCTCTGGCACCAGTTATCCATTTCTATGAGACCTCTCTGAAGGATATCTGTGTCTGATGGATTTTCAACTATGGCGCCCAGTTTGCAGTCATCTGCAAACTTTGTCAGCCACAATCCTCCTATGTTTGCCTGCACTTCTGAAAAGTAGATGCCGAACAAGAGAGGGCCCAGGACTGAGCCCTGTGGGACACCGCCAGTGACCGCTTGAAGTCTGACATGGCACCAGCAACTCTAACCCTGTGGGTTCTGTCCTTGAGCCAGTTTGCAACCCATCTTGTGACATATGGGTTTACATTTAAGCTGGTGAGCTTTTCTATGATACCCGAGTGGGGTATTGTGTCGAAAGCTTTTGCAAGGTCAAGGTAGGCTGTGTGAACTGCCTTACCCTCATCAGTGGCCTTGGTGACTGTTTCAAAAGTCGACCAAGTTCAAGAGGCATGATCTGCCCTTGACAAAGCCGAATTGGGTACGATCCAATGTCTGTAGGTCCCCTATGTCTTTATTTATGAGTTCCATTATGATCCTCTCCATAGCTTTGCAGACCAGGCTTGTTAAGCTTATGGGGCGGTAATTACCAGGGTCCATAGAAGCACCGCCTTTGTGGAGTGGGACCACAGTTGCCGTACGCCACTCTTTGGGTACGTATCCTGTGGTAAGGTTAAGATTAAACAGCAGCCTTATGTGTGGGTTTAGTTCCTCATTGAGTTCATGTAGCACACAGCCGGGGACACCATCCGGTCCCATTGATGCCGTGTTTTTAGCTTTAGAGAGAGCGGCTCTCACATGGGCATTTGAGATGATTGGGAGGCTACACTCTGCTGGGATAGATATTTCTCCTTTTGGGGGGGAGGGAGGGGAGAAATTTTTACTGAACCTGTCTGCCAGTATGTTTGCAATGTCTGTGGGTTCAGTGATTTTTTTATCATTTTGGACTAATTCTGAGCATATCTGGGAGTTTCCACCCAGATTTCTAACATAGCTAAAGAAGGCCTTATGATTGTCTTTTGAGTCCTTGGCAATTTTTCTCTCAAAGTTGGCCTTGGATGATTTTATGAGTGATCGTAGTTTTTTACTAGTATTGATCAGAGATGTCTTCCCTTTTAGAGATTTTGCTCTATCTTGTAGTAGCTTTCTCCTCTTGTTGTAAAGTTTGTTTATGGCTGGGGTCCACCAGATCGGGCGCTTGCCTTTGGTGGAAAGGGTCTTGATTTTATTTGGGATTGCTTGATCCATGCAATCTTGGAGGTGCTCGAGAAAGCATTTGTAAGGGATTCAGCAGCGTGGGTTGTGGTTTCCAATGGCTCAGGGGCCTTGAAGGATACCACACCAGTCTTAAGAAGTGTGAAGTTGGCTTTTGAGAAGTTCTTCACTGTGGTCTTTTGTTGGGGTGGGGGCGCGATGTGGATCTCCAGTGAGATTAGTTTATGGTCTGATCTCACCAATGAGGGTTATACTTGGAGCATTTTGTCCCCATGTTTGTGATGATCAGGCCTAGTATATTTCCTCTTGTGGGAATGGTGACAAGTTGTTCCATAGCATTTGAGTTTATGAACTCCAGGAACCTTTGGGCTAGGGTATTGGGGCTTGAGTAATGTTCCCAGTCTATGTTTGGGTAGTTGAAGTCACCCAATATGATGGTGTTTGGAGAGACATTTATACTCTCCAGTGTCTTCAGGAAGGCTGTGTGGGGTTCCTGAGTTTGAGAGGGTGGCCTGTAACATGCTACAAACTGTAGAGCAGTTTTGCCTATGGTTAATTGCACCTGAATGGTCTCTGATGCTTCGTGAGTTGCCACCAGCCTGGAGGTGTGGGTATCCTTGATGAATATGGATACACCCCTCCTTTTGTGGTACGTCCGGGTTTTGGGGCCGAACGCATGATATGAGGTAAAACCTGATAGTGCCGGGTGCTCTCAGGAGCCTTGAACCAGGTTTCAGTCACAGCACAGAAATCAATGTTCTCCATACTGAGGAGGGCTTCGAGGGTGCATCTTGAGATTTAGACTTCTGGCATTGAGCAGCATTACCCTTAGTTTTTTCCATTATTGTTTTCTAGGGCAGTGGGTTTAGAATTTGAGCCTTGTCTAAAAAGGCACTATGGGGGTGGCAAGAGCCTTTGCCAGTATCCGAAACCCAGGGTGACAGGTGCAAGCCATCCCTTGCGAAGCGTGGCTTGTCAAGCATGTCATTCCAGGCAGACAGACATTGGATCCCCTTAGAATGACACCAGAAATTAAGCCAATTATTAAAACTGATCATTTTGTCTCTGTATTGTGGCATCATTCTTGGTGAAGGTAGGGTACTGCTCAGGGTCAGGGTCATACCAGCCTGGGCTACATAATCTGAGAGCTCCTTTATGTCTCTTTTCATGTAGTCCAGGGGTATGCCTCAGGTCATTCACACCAGCATGGACAATGACTGAGTCATACTTGTACTTGCTGTGGAGTGACCTGAGTGCTTGTGTTATGTGGCGGATTCTAGCGCCCGACAGGCAGCTTACTGTGACCTTCTCCTTGTTCAGTCTGGTGAGTGGGATGTCAGTGTGTCTGACTATGGAGTCACCTATGACAAGTGTGTCTGGCATTGTGTTTGGCCTTAAGGGCTGTGACTGATTTGCACACTGACTTTGTGATCTATGTGTTGCTTGTGTTATGTCATGAGGTGGCAGTTGTTTGGGTGTCTGCTTTGGAGGCCTCTGCTGTTTTGGTAGATTTTTGATCAGCGCCCAGTATGTCTTTGTGTGTTTATGTGTTTGATTTGTAGTTGTGATAGTTCTATGTGAGACTGGGTTTATGGTGTGTGTGGTTACCTTCTCCTCCTGTCTGGTTTTGCCAGTCCTGAGTTGAGAGAGCTCAGCCTCCAGTTTGGCTATATAGTTGCATCTCTCGCATGTATTTGTGTTTTGTGGGAGGAGGAGAGGGTTGTCTGTGTACATGAGGCAATTGTAACATTGCCTCAATATTCCCAGATTCACCAGCTGAGCAGGAGAGGACGCTAGCAACTGACCCTTTGACATGCTAGAAGAAATGAAAAAGTTTGCTGTGTAACTGAGTCAGAAAGGACCTATAGGGAAGTGGGTACTCAAGGGGGTTTTAAGCTAGTGAAGTACTTTGTATAATATAGAAGTGCTTTACCTGACTAAAAATGCTTTAGGAACAAGTGCTGAGCTTTACAGATAGAGAATAGACTGTTTGGATTACAAGTAGAGCAGTTCTAAGGGAAAAAATGAAGAGCAGACTTTACGAGCCAGAAATAGTTTAACCTTGTTTAACCGGCGCTGCCCGATGGTGCTCTAGTGGCAACTCCGCGCTAAATGCAGAAAAGGCAATAAGTCAGTAGTACAGGCTAGCACACTTTAGTGGGCAGCTAAACAATTAAATTAAACAGCAAACAAACACTTTTCGACTTGAATTAGACTAATTTCGACTAAAATGTACTTTTAAGTGCAGATAATAAAAAATGCAGTAATTAACTATGAAAACAGTTAAAGCTTGCTCTAGGTAAGCAGTAGAAGGTAAAACAAATATAAAAAACATCAGGATACTTAATCAGGAAAGCAGTCGCTTTTTTTCAGTTCTCTGTAGCCAGGATGCCTTCCCCATCTGGGATTGTGCTCTATCATGTAGTAGCTTTCTCCTGATGTTGTACAGCTTATTAATGGCTGGGGTCTACCAGACAGGTCTCCTGCCATTGGAGGAGTGAGTCCTGTTGTTATTTCGGATAGCACAATCCATGCAGTCCACTAGGTGTCCATAGAATGTGTATGTAAAGGATTCAGCAGTTTGAGCCGTATTTGCCACTGTCTCAGGGTCTCTGAAGGATACCACCTTGCTTTGATGAAGTGAGACATTGGCTCATGAGAAGTTCACCAAGATTACCCAGGATGGGTGTGTGGAGGGTATATGTATGTCCAGTGAGATACATGTATGTTCTGACCTTACCAATGAGGGGTATATTGCTGGTGTGGAACATAGAGTCCCCATGTTGGTGATGATCAGGTCCAATATGTATTCCCGCTTGTGGCTGTGCTGACTGGTTGTGCCATAGCATATGAGTCTACAAATTGTAGCAACTGTTGGGCGAGGGTGTTGGGGCTTGAGTAGTATCCCCAGTCAATATTTGTGTATTTTAAGTCACCCAATATAATGGTGTTTGTGGAGACCTTCATATTCTCCATAGTTCCCATGAAAGCCGAGTGTGGTTCCTGAGTTTGGAGGGTGAACTGTAGCAGGCAACAAACTGAAAGGCAGTTTTGCACAATGGTAGTTGTATATGTATGGTCTATAATGCTTTGTGCAGTGCTACTAACCCAGAGGTGTGTGTATCTGTGATGTATATGGATACTCCTCCTAGTTGTGTTGTCTGTTCCAAGTCTTGTGGCCAGAAAGCATGGTATGACACATAACCTGGTAGTGCTGTTGTGCATAAGTGAGTCTGAACCAGGCGTCTGTTAGTGCACAGATACTGAGGAGAGTCCTGAGTGTCCGCAATATGAGGGTAACACATCTGGTGTTGAGCAGCATTACCCTTAGTTTCATTTAACCTGTAATGTCTATGGAGGTGGGTTTGTCTTTTGAGCCCTGTTTAAGAAAGGCACTATGGTGGTAGCAAGAGCCTTAGCCAGCATTTGAAAGTCCAAGGGTGACAGGTGCAAGCTGTCTAAAGTGAAGCTACGTGGCATGTCGAGCATGTCACCACAGGCTGACAGACACTGTATCCCCCATGAATGACACCAATTTGTTAGTCAACTGTTAAACGTGATATGTTTGTCTGTATACTGTGACATCATAATTGGTGGATGTAAGATGCTAGACAAGGTCAGGGTCATACTAGCATGGGCTACATGATCAGAGTGTTCCTCCATGTATCATGTCATGTGGTCCAGGGAGTGACGTCTGAGGTTTTACGCACCAGCAAGGGCAATGATGGTGCCAGTCCTGTACTTGTTTTGAAGTGACCTGACTGCATGTGTTATGTGGCAGATCCTGGCACCCGACAGACAGCCCAAAGTGACTATTCCCTTGTTTGGGGCTGGTGAGTGGTACGTCAGTGTGTCTGACAATAAGTGTCACATATTACAAGTGTATTAGGTGTGCTGTATAGCCCGAGGGGCAGTGACTGTGTGGCACACTGACATTGTGAACTATGTGATATGTGGGTATTGTAGTGGGGTAGCAGTTGTGTGTGTGTCTGCTTTGGAGGTCTCTGCCACTTAGGCAGAGTTCATTTACAGCATCCGAGTATGTCTATGTGTGATAATGTGGTTTGAGTGCTGTCGCTAGAGGATATGTGAGACTGATATGTGGTGTGTGTGGTTACCTTCACCACCTGATAGACTGTGCCAGTCATGGGTCGAGAGAATTCAGCACCCTGTATGTCTATATAAGTGCATCTCACACATATATCTGAGTTTGTCGGGAGGAGGAGAGGGTTGTCTGTGTACATGAGGCAGATGTGACATTGTGTCAACATCACAATATTCACCAGCTGGACTGGAGAGTACACACGAAACCGACCCCTGGACATGCCAGGATATTATGATGACATACTGTGTAGCCTGATCACAAATGATCAATAGGGTGTTAAGTGTGTAAAAGAGTATAACAGGGATTAGTGCTCAGGTTCGTTGGTGTTTTGTAAAGGGTAGCTGAGAAGGAGACCAGACTGAATCATGACACCACCTTCAGCTATGTCATAAATAGCAATGTACACCCATATATGATCTGAGTCAGGGCCAACTGTACCTGACTGACAATGCCAACATCCTGACAGACAGGCCCATATATACATACCCACCTCCCACTGATGATAGTCCATATCATCATACCAGGAGATATCACATGTAGAATGTATGAGCAGCTACCCCCAATGCCAAAAGCATGGCAGCAAGTGGAATACATTGGTTCCCAATATGTGTCATGCATAAATTACAGAGCAAACAGATCCTGCACCTGAACAGTCAGCTGAGCCTCACCCCCTACACAGGATGTGGAACCATTGAATGTGTTACAGCAACATATGGCACTCCCCACAAGTGTTGGTGCACAACACACAATGGGAAGTACAGTCCAGTATGCCTATGAAGTCTGATCTGCAAGGTCATGGAGTCCATCATGGTTGAAGTCATAAACAGAGCTATTGGAAGCTGACATAACACAACCCTACCAACTGTGGTATGTTCATGTGTGGATCATGGTTCCCAAACATGCTAGACTGTTTGCAAGGCAGCCACCCAGGATATACATCACTGAACACAGCTACACATGTCTCACATAGACTTTGAATAGCCCTTTATCAACATCCCAGGCACATGTAGTATCCACAAGACCAACAAGCCGTGCATAAATATGTGTTGACATATAAAGGAATGTCAATGTGTCCACAGATAGATCACACAAGGTAAGGATTATGAGGTCCTGTTCAAGCTGTTGACACCTGCTGACCCACATGGACCATTCCTGGAATGGCATAAAACAAAGTGTACACACATCACCATGTCCAGTCTGATGATGTCACCATCCTATACATACAGCAGGAGAAGGGAAACCAGCCAGTAAACAAAATAGCATGCTGTGTTAATGCATCTCTCTCTCTCTCTCTAGTATCATAACATAGTTAGGTAGGGGTTTGATTCCTGCAAACACTGACTGTGTGTGTGTGTGTGTGTGTGTGTGTGTGTGTGTGTGTGTGTGTGTGTGTGTGTGTGTGTGTGTGTGTGTGTGTGTGTGTGTGTGTGGGAGGGGATGTGTGCAGTTTCCTTTGAGAGGAGTGCCCTTTTTGGAGACTGGGAAGACTCACTAAAAGAGGTACATTCCTCTTTGGAAAGTCTGATGATGTCACCATCCTACAAATACAGCAGGAGAAGGGAAATCAGCCAGTAAAGCAAATAGTGCGCCGTGTTAATGTGTCTCTCTCTAGTATCATAACAAAGTTAGGTAGGGGGTTGAATCCTGCCAACACTGTATGTGTGCAGTTTCCTTTGAGAGGAGTGCCCTTTTTGGAGACTGAGAAAACTCACTCCTCTTTGGAAAGTCTGATGATGTCACCATCCTGCAAATACAGATGGAGAAGGGAAGCCATCCAGTAAAGCAAATAGTGCGCCTTGTTAATGCGTCTCTCACTAGTATCATAACATAATTATGTAGGGGTTTGAATCCTTCAAACGATGACAGTGTGTGTGTCACTGTTGGTCAATGCGGTGTGGGTTTTGGTTTTACTATGGTAGGACATATTATGATTAAAACAGTAAGTGCATTGCACACATCAGGTATCTGCATGGCAAATATATATGTGTACATGTCCCCTCAATCAGTACATAGGTGTGAAGCCTGCATACTACATGAATAGATCTGTTTCCATTGACAGGTTGTGCCACTGCTTCTCAGATTGTAGGTCACATATGTATGTATGTGACAAGGCTGTCCACTGTTGTGATCTGTAGCCAAGGTCATCTGTGCCACACACACCCATGACAGTTACTAAAGAGTAATGTGAGTGAGGGTATATGCCTGGGGTATATGTCAGACATGTTCATACACAACAACGACTGGCAATAATGGACAGTCTGTATAGGTGTACAACTGCCTTGTGGATATGCATTCAGGCCTCTAATGTCTTATGTGATACACCGAGGGACTTCACAATACCTATGGATATGTGGATACCAAGGGACACATGACATAACACGAGGCTGTATGTACATATTGGTACCCAACATACATGTTGAGGTCTACCATCGATGTGGTACTGACGGGATAATATGTATAGTAAATGTGGATGACTATGCCATAGCCGGCTTACTGCTATACAGCATGTATCAGACAACAGGTGTCTGTCTGTATGATACCCTTGTGTAGGATATGCGTCTCATCCAGGGAATGCATTGTAGGCCAATGCATGCATTTCCAGATGTGGATGGACACATCCCTATTGTGTTTGCATGTACCTAAGGGGGCTATATGCCAAACAGGTGTGGTCCCAGGAATGGGTGGTGGTCAATACCACTGGTTAGTGTTAGAGTATAGTACCGGAAGGATCCAACTGTTACTGAGTTCCCTACAACTGTGTGTCATTTGTCAGGACATCATCCAATGATTGCTTATAGTCATGCTGTTGAGGTTGTGTATACTAACAGACCACAAATCATTGACAGATATTAACAGTATCACCCACAGCATAGTGTCAACCCATGACATACACACATGTGGACCCATGTTAGTACATAACTGTAGTAGAATGCATACTGGCCATTGAAATTTACTATGAGATGTTAACAATGTGTACAACAGGGTATGCAACACGTCCCATGTGTCCACCATGCACATACATGCAGAAAGTGCGCACCCACCATGTTCACAGATGTACACTTGCTAATTTGTACTGCACACATCACACACGTACTGTCCACTCACTAACACATGCTGGCAACACATTACACTTCAGCCAAGTGGCACATGGGTGGACAATACATACTCAGACCTAACAGTGGTGTAAACAATGCTACATTGACAATCAGAGCTTTGATGCATAATACCTGCTCAGATGTACCTAAAAGGATTTCATTACACTTTCATGTTGACAACTTGCTAATATTGCTACACTGCTATAATGTCACCCCGTGCATCAGCACCATATTAGCCTGTTCCTGCATCAATGTTACAGATGACAGGAGGTGACACAGGTATCATATTATGCACAGGGTGTGTTGTTGTTTGCCAGAGCCTGACATTGACCCATCCAATTGACATGTTTGTGTGTGTGTGTGTGTGTGTGTGTGTGTGTGTGTGTGTGTGTGTGTGTGTGTGTGTGTGAGTGACAACAGTACAGCATGGGCCAATGTTGATGTAATGTGTGTGTGTATGTGTGAGCCCTAGTTGTTTGGTTAATGTGTGTGTGTCTGCATGCACACAGCTCCACCATGTGGCTGCCATATATGGTAGTTTGTGGGACAGCCACAGACTGTACCTGCTAGGCTGTACAGGTCACTGTCTCCAGCCACAGACACAGTACCTGTACCTGGTAGGGGTATTACGGACAGTATTGGGTACCAACCCCAACTGGGTACTGTCATCAGAGGCAGAGGTATGACGACTGGACCCATGTCCCTGCTGCGATGTGCACGTGGTCTACTGGGACGGTCAATGGACAGGCCAGCCCCAGCATGTCTGGGGCTGGAACTGCCACTACGAGAGCGGCTGTGAACTGTGGGCTGTCTGTGACCACTGCCAGCTGTTGCTGTTGCTGGCATGCATCCACGTTGACGTCGCAACCATCCCACAACGTCCTGGCTCATGGAAGACATATTGTGGAAGGCATCTACTGTCTCCCCCCGATGCCTATCAATGACCTCGGTGTAATTCCGGATGGCACCAGCAAGGTCATGGATGCTGTCATTGATAGCGGTGTAATGGGCCCTCTGCGCCCTAAGTCCCTGTCTGGTGTACCGTTCCATACATTACAGCCCAGACATACTGGACATTGTAAGAACTGTGAGGGCATGTCTGCCAGGGGCAATACGACCAGCGGTGCTCCCACGAGAACCCCTGGACTTCCGCCTATGTGGTACCATTACAGGAATCCAGCTATGGCTGCTGTGAGGGGATGCAAGTGCCATGGGTACAACACTTTCCTGGTCAATGCCAACTATATGCTGTTCCTCGCCTATGGCCATTGGTGATGAGGGATGTATTGGCAGTATGAGTGTGCACATAGATGGGGTTGAATGCTGTGTACTGTCGATTGGCGGACCAACGACAGACCATGTCAAGCCTTCCTGTGCCAGAATACATGTCTCATTATCACCACTATTCGTGGCAGTGGCTTCAGGTTCCCTGCTGTTTTCGGCCACCCCTAACTCAGCACCTGTGAGAGGAAGACAGGAAGCACACTTTACATTCTGCACATGATGAATGCACACATGCACACATGCACACATGAACACATGAACACATGAACACATGCACACATGAACACATGCACACATGCACACATGAACACATGAACACATGAACACATGCACACATGAACACATGCACACATGCACACATGCACACATGAACACATGAACATATGAACACATGCACACATGCACACATATACACTCCTCACTACAGCACATACACACACACACCAACAATCCAACACATACACTATAGTGGGTGAAGGTGGGTGCCAGTATCACAAGGCAAACAGTCACCACACACGTGTCAGTATGCAGAATATGTGTTGCAAAAGACCATGCAGTGCAAGTGTAGGCACCCCTATTTCATGGCAGTGTACATGGATTTGATGCAACTGTGTAGTTGTTCAGTGATTGGCTACACCCTGGAACACAATGTGTACCTGGACACAACATTGCTGTGCAAGTATTATCAGCTCTGCAATGCCCTGTGCACCAGCACTCACAGGTATACATGCCATGGCTGCATGTGTTATCTGTGTGTCACATAGATGTCCATATCTGAGTACAGTGTCTGTGTCCATAGCAGATAATAGTGGGCACAGGTGTAGCACATGCATGCTATGTACACACATGGGATGAGTGGTGCATGTTGACGTGAAGGAATCCCAATGCTCGACATGGCCAGTGTACAGTGGTTATGGTGAGTGTGGGACATATTGCAGATATGTCAGTGCCAGCCATGGCATGGCATGCTACACGACTGCAACATTAAACACCACACATACCCAATGTGTGTCATGTGACCTATACACCCACTAGCATTCCAGGGCATAGATGCAACACTTTGTTCGGATGGCGACTGCTGTGCATATTGTGTATACTGGCATATGTAAGCACACACACAACATGCTATGCATATTGTGTATAGGTGCATATGTTTGCACACACACACACAACATTGAGGTGCACAGCAATGACTGCTATGAGTAGTACTGTGGTCACCATAACTAGATGGGGTGTAGTACCCTGTGCCATCAACATCATGCATCTTGTGGTCACTAACAGCTACTAATGTGTGCAAGACCAACACCTAGCATGCTCTACCTGAACTGCAGTGTTGTGGCTACGTTCACAATTACACAGCCACATTGTACATGGGTGTGTGAGGTGCCTGATAGTGAGTATTGCCTAACATGACTGAGTTATGTGTTGAAGAGTGTTGCACAGCCCCATGATAGGCCTCTACCCCTGAGGTACATCATGTGTGTGTGCAGGACATGTGGGATACTGAAGTGTGACCTTACAGCGGGTGTGTGGTAATGCCAAATGTAGCATGTTTTCGTGTTCTGCGTATGATAAAAGTGTTCTGTTGTGTACAGCTGTAGCAACTATGCATATCCAATGTGCAGTACACTGTTGCCACAAATGTGTCTGCTGCTCTGTGCATTGCATGTGATTAAGGCAGCTACTGACTTTACTGAGATGTTTAATGTCTCACAGCAAACATGCACAGCATGCATTATGCGTAGGTGTGTTACGTGTACATGGCCTACACCTCACCTATGCCATGCACATGTCATTACCAATATTAAAGTGTTAACACACTCACCAACATGTATCTTCTGCCCTGCTGTCACACCAGAGGCATTGCTACTGTGAGTGTGCTAAACTACAGTAGAACAACAGTCAACAGTCACAGGTGTACAGATACTATTCCAAATATCAGTATTGCACACAATAGGCAGCACAACTGCTGAACACACAGTATACATCTCACATATGCATATCCTAACAATACAGGTAACAGTAGTCTACAGCTAGGGCATATTACCTGCATGCTCCATGTCATCATGCTGGGCGGCTCTGGCCTCCATGATGACACATGTGTGATGCTGTTGCTGCTGTAGGCCAGGAGCTACCATGCTTAGGAGCAGCTCCTCCACTCTGGTGAGGGGGGGGATGAATGGCCGCCCCACCACCTGTGGCAAGCTGTTGTCTATGGATATCAGACGCACGCCGTCGGACATGTCTAATTAAATCACTGTAGTGATGGCGTACCTGCTCATATGTCCGGTTATGCGTGCCTATGTCATTTACCCGATGAACAAGATCTTGCCACAGTGCAGTATGCTCATGCTGGTGCTGGCTGACCCTGGAAAACAGCAGTGTATAGTGCTGCACCAGGCTGTTATGTATTTCCTGCTACTCCGCAGCTGTATAGGATGGATTGCGTTGATGAGCCATAGCCCTGGAAGACAATTAAACAAAATATGTGTGAGCAAGTCATGTGGCACACTTAACATTATTAAGTAGAGATATCACTTAACCGCCATATATAGCATCTGTTTGTCTGTCAGAGGATACACACGTTCAATACCACATATCAGTGCTCAGCCCACAACTGGCTGACAGTGCCTGCCACACTCCATATAACAAACCCGTATACACCAGTACTCGGCACACTGTTTGGGATACAATGCACAACCTCGCCACTGGGGTATATATCAAGCTAATGCATGAAGAAATATGTCATCCAATGCAATGAATGTAAAGTACATTTACAGTATTACTAGTAAACCACCCTAGTCGTTGATGCCATACCCCTACCTAACATATGTGCATGGTTGTTAATATAGCTGTCATACTGCTGTAACAGAGTATATATGTTGCTAGGTACACACACATACCCTGTAACACACATGTGATTGCGGGCATGGTACATGCAACATTACACACACATCAGACATACATACAACACACAAATGTATGCCGACACAGATGAGCATTACCTGTGTACCTTACAGTACTGTGTGCCCCTATGTACAGATACCTATGCCTGAGGTATGTAATCTGTGCAGACTACAGGAAACACACAAGACAGTGTTACCAGGGAATGTGAACATACACCATACTGTGCTGTTTAGGCCTACAGCTTCAGGTAGTACAACAGTTCATATGTGAGCTGTATTCACCAGCAGTACCACTTACTGAGCATACATGTATTGCTTCAGCCTACAATGGGACTCCACAGTCGAACACAAGGAACTACGTCACAACATATGGCATCCTACTATGTCTGCATCCCAATAATTGACACATCTTTCTCTGGCCTCACACCTAGGACAAAAACTACCATGACAGAAACAACCTCACACTAAGCTATCACACCTTTACAGACCTTGCACACATTCACTGTCACACTCATTCCACCTCACATAGCAGGTATTGCACTGAGTACATGTGTGTGCATTGTGTCATAGGTAGGTAACATGCTATTGGCCATAGGGCCTAGAGCTGCCTAGCCATATGCTACCCTGGCCTTTGACACACATGTAATGTCATTTCACATGCTCCTGTCAATCGGATACACAGAGGTGACTCCCAGGGCATATTACCTATCTCCCAAACAATCATCAGGGGCATGTATGACATCTGCTAATGAGGAGCCTTGTTTGTTAATGCTGGGTGGTTTAGTCCAGAGTATGGCATATTTGTGGATAGGAACCTGTACCTCCAGCATGTGCTGTTTAGTGAGGTGGCGAGGATTAGGGCCCTAGGTCATGTAGCCCAGAGGGATTGTGAGGTGTTGACATGGTAGTTGGCCGACTTCTTTGGGTGTGACATAGCTCTGTATGTCCGGCAGAGGTAACCTCTGGGTGGGTGGTATGCAATGCACTCTAGCTGTGGTTTTGTGAGTCAGTCTGCATAGGGCATGTGTTTGAGGGCAGTATTACTCTTTGTGAGGTATGTCTGTGGCCTTTCCACTTGCTGTAGTTGTCATGTGAGGAACATACCACATGGGGCATTGTGATGAGTAGAGGGGAACACTGCCTATATTTCCCTAGATGACACACCTTTTGTGATGACACGTACCACGTACACAGATTACAAGACTAGTGTAGCACTGTGATTATCAAAGGGGAGGCTACTGTCCACCTGTGTCCCATATTCCCTTCTGACACCTTCATTGTTAGGCAGGCTACCACCTATGTGGTAGTTATTGGGTAAAGTGTTTTGGAATGGGGTATGGCACTGCAGTACCAACGCTGGTGTTCAGTCCATGCCTTGGTCAACAGGCACCTGTTGCAGTATGTATGACCCCGTGTCTCCCTCTCTCTCTCTCTCTATATATATATATATATATATATATATATATATATATATATATATATATAGATAGTTATACATAGCTATACATATCTATACATATCAATATATATATCTATATATATCTATATCTATATATATCTATATATATCTATATATCTATATATATATATATATATATATCCATATCTATATATCTATATATGTATATATATCTATATCTATCTATCTATATATATATATATATATATATGTATACATATATATATATATATATATATATATATATATATATATATATATATATATATATATATATATATATATCTATATATATATATATATATATATATATATACACATACATGTATACATCCATTGCTGCACATTTAGATGCACATATAGGCACATATACTGTCCACCTTTCATTGTGGGAATGTCAATTATGCAACAGTTGTGAGACATACGGTGATGTAATAATATTGCACAGTGTTGTGCAGAATGCATTTTACTGTCCTCAGGCCATATAGCTGTAGCAGGCCTCACTGCCTGTAGCTCAGTCCCACAGCGTTTAACCACCACATGACATATACTGGCACTGCTTGCTATCTGCAATGCTACACACTACAACCTACATACATTTGTGCACATATCAACCTTCAATGACATATATATGTCCAGCCTTCACTAACAGTTGCAGTATGTCCCTTGCCCTATGCACATGTGCATATATATATAGATATGGACTACTGCCATATATGGATGATTCACAGTATGTAGAGTACCCTTCAGACACATCATTCGGATGCCTGCAAATACCTTACCTTTGTATTCCTCACCTCCATCTGTTGTAGCTGTCGCTTTTTTTTTTTTTTGGTTTCCTCTGTGTGTTGGTCTTTCTTTTCAGTGTCTGTCTCTTACAGCCTGTTTGTCTCCATCTGTCTGTCTGTCTGTCTGTCTGTCTCTGTCTGTCTGTCTGTCTCTCAGTTGGTGCAATGATATTATTGCATGTGTGAACAGCAAGTACTGGCTGCTTTTCTAGGTATCTGCACATGTGCATGCGATGGCCTCTGCACCAATTGATGCCCACCATTTAGTAATTGCATGCAGCCTGCTGTGTGGTAATTGCAGTACTCACTGTGATTGCAGGACACTTATATAAAATGCTAGGTTAGGTAGGCATAGCCCTTTCAGTTGTGCAAGGTGGGGCCCATGCTTGTTTGCTGTGGACACTGTTATCTCAGTCAGAAGGTTGGTATATGTCTCATATCTGAAGCTAGGGTTGTAGCCAGTGATATGCATGTTGTACTGAAACATGACTGTTGCTTCTTCCAGTGCACTCTTCTCAGTGTGTACATTAACTCTCACCTCCTAATACTAACACTGAATACATGGGAGTATGTACTTTCTTTTCAAATTAGAGAATTAACTGGCATACAACTGTAGTTATTGCAATGTGTTCCTACGGCTTTGCTATTTTCCCTTTACATTCACTCATTGTAATGCATGATATATTTCTTACAGCACCAAGTTATTGTATATCTGCTGTGGCTTAATGGTACTTCATGCAGACTGGTGAGTCCAAGGTGTGGCGTTCGCGACTGACAAGGGTGTTTTATTTTGCTGCTGAGCAGTACAAGGGCCCTGTCATACACAGTGACTAAGGCAATTTTAAGCAGTTGTAAGCAGGTTTGCGCGACGCTTAGTGATGCTTACCTAAGTGCACAAATGCGCACACTGGTGCAAACCCGCTTACTACTGTTTACAAGTGCTTACTCTCGCTAACCCCCGTGCTCATTTCTTTCACAGAAAAGTAAATGGGGAGATAGGAATGTGGTGATAAAGGGTGCACAAAGAGGGGAAGACAGTAGGGGAAACCAGCTCAGGATGCACAGGATGAGTGTGGGGAAGGTCCATAACTGCCCGTTTCTTTACCAGCAACAGCTGTGCATAAGCAATACATTAGGAGTGAAATTTGAAACCTTCCACCCCTGAGAGGGAGGTGAGGACAACTAAGTATGTTGTACTACCAATTATGAATATCAGGCACATGCATTGTTTGTGAACTACTATACTGTCAGTAGTACGTTACTCACTTCTGAACAGTTTGTGGTTTGTGTTGACATTAGCACAGTCTGCTCAGGACAACTGGACATATTTCAGTACTGTGTATGCCTACCTACACCAGTGGGTGTGCCTGACTACACAGGTATATGGTACTTTTGGGTAGGGGTGCAGAACTGCGGAGAGCATTATTTATTATTGTGTGCTGTTTATCTTGCTGAACATGCAGAGTTGATGTGTACCTGTTAGTCTATGAAGGCTAGTAGTCTGTCTCAGTAGCTCCCACCTGTGGACATATCCAGATGGTAGACAGAGGTTAGCCTAGTATCCTTTGACTGTGCACCACACCAGTCTTTTCAGCACCTGAACAATGGCATTTTCACAAGTGGTTGCTAGCAGTACATGGCTACATTTTTTGATATTTCTGTGGTGTACTCCTACATACGGGCATGCTTGTGGAATTAATTCTACAGCTATTTGCTGAGTGTGTAACAGCAGACAAGCTGATATGCCTGTGTGTTTCTGACACTTCCAGGCCTCAGATACTCTCAGGTAAATATCTGAACAGCCTCAGGGGAAGGTACATATAAGTGGGATACACCGGTGATATATTTCAGATATTTTGCTGTTGAGACTTTGGGGGATTCAGAGTATATGTATTACTATACCTTTTCTGATGTGCAAGCAGTGTCTACTCTCACTTATTGACATTTTTCATTAAGTGAGATTCCCCACCTTTCTGCCTACTGTTAGTACATTTCACAGGGAGTCAGAGGGGCACAGCTAACCTTTGTTTGCAAATAAGGGAGATCCCTGTAAATCAGTCACAGTTGGGAGGTCTGGCCTCTGACCTATTCAAATATGCCAGTGTTTATCCTGTTCTGATACTGTGTGGGGTTTGTAAGGTGCTACTGTAACATTATTCCCTACTAGCATGGCTGGTTCTCTTTTCACAGTCATGTCATGTAATTCCACAACACTTGCTAGTTAAGGGCCACAGAACAAGATTTGTGTTATGCCATTCCTATTCACCCTTTACATTCACTCATTGTAATGCATGATATATTTCTTTCAGCACCACATTATTGTATATCTGCTATGGCTTAGTGGTACTTCCTGCAGTCTTGTGAGTTCAAGGTCTGGGGTTCGAGACTGACAGGGGTATTTTATTTTGCTGATGAGCAGTACAAGGGCCCTGCCATAGAGCGACTAAGGCAATTTTACGCAGTTGTAAGCGGGTTTGCGTGGGTTTGCATGATGCTTAGCTAAGCGTACACATGCGAACACTGGTGCAAACCTGCTAACCACTGCTTAAAAGTGCTTACTCCTGCTAACCCCCGCGCTAATTTCTTTTAAAGAAAAGAAAATGGGGAGATAGGAAAGTGGTGAAAAAGGGGGCACAAAGAGGGACACACAGTAGGTAAACAAGCTCGGGATGTGCAGGACTGGTGTAGGGAAGGTCCATAGCTGCCCATTTCTTTAACAGCAACAGCTGCGCATATGCAATGAATTTGGAGTGAAATTTGAAACCTTCCGCCCCTGGGAGGGGGGTGAGGACAACAAAGTATGTTGTACTGCCAATTATAAGCTTACATGTTTGTCCAATGGATATGTGTGCGAAATGGGCAGCTATGTATGGGGCGTACTTTTTTTGTGGGTACAGATTGCCTTTTTTTTTTTTTTCAGGTGAGAGTGGGAAGTGAGGTAGAGGAAGCAGGTATGTCCAGGGAGGTAGGTTGGGAAGGTAAACAGACAAGACAGACAAGACGCATGGGGTGGGTGAACACAATTGATGGGGTTGGATGTTTGGTAATTGCAAGCCCATGAGCCCACAGATGGTAACAGTGGAACTGAGATCCCCGTCCATGGGCAGTCACCACTGAACCTTCACAGCCCCGAGGGTGGCTGAGCTGGGGGCTGCATAGGACGGGCAGGCTCACCCATGAGATGCGCCACTCTCGCCTCAAGCTGACATAGGGGATCAGCGACTGAACGCTGGATCTCCCTACGCACCACAGCCCGGACCCTTCGAAGGGTGACAGGTGGCCCTTCTCCACCCATGCTTGAGCCCCATCCCCTGCAGCGCTTCCACCCGAAGGTGACACAGAACCAATGGAGGAGGGGAGCCTGGGCTGGGCACCGGACCTGCTGGTGCCAGGTGCACTCGCTGGCTGAGGAGGGACAGGTGGGTCCGCTGGGGCTGGCCTTCCCATACGTTCTGTGATTAGGTGTGTTTAATTACAACATAAGCAAAACAGCATTCCAGATTAGTTGTAACAGCATGCAGTAATATTCCCATTAACCCAACACACCAAGGGTACAACAGTTGAACAGCAAGCATAACACATGCATATATTGAACCACAGTGGTTATTCCAACAGCATGCAGGGATGTTTGGTAGCAACAGGCCACCATGACTGTGGTGTTTAAACAGGGCACATGCATCAATGTGAATGCAAATATTTATAGAACAATAGGACATATGTCCCAACAAATATTTAAGATTACACATACCCATTGAGGTGTGGAATTGCATGGTTTATGCACATACAGTAGGGTGTATAAAAAACATCGGTTAACATCTTATAATGACCTTTTAGTCTATACTACATTCCTAGTGACTACAAGTGTATATCCCCTACCTGTATTATTACACTTGCCACCATACATTAGGTTGTGTACTGGGTTTGGCTAGTTCAATATATGCCTGACCTATATCTGACATACTAACTGTCCAGGATGCAGATGTTACTGCTACATATTTCTTGATTGCATTTATATTTCGTTATCTACATATCTGAGATGTTTTCACATGACATTTTCACTTCGATTTGTACAAAACCCTGCATTTCTTGACGCACACTCACATTTCTGGGGAGGAAATAACATGCTACACGTGTGCCAGGTTTACATATTCATGCCAGCCAGTAACTGCCTGTTGTGGACTGTATATATGTTTCACAGCTACTAGTACTAACATCACCCACTTTATATGGGACTGCACAACTCTGGGTTGCCAGCACCTTTTCAAACAGTACTGTTTGTATACTGCAAGGGTACAACAACATTTCAGACTCTGTGACACAGACACACTCTGGGTTTTAGACCTTTATTAATGACATAACACACTTTTCCACAGGCTCACTCCTTTATTTGTTTTAACGGTGTATATGGCAGACATGTTCAAGACATATAATACCTTTATTAATAGATTAGAACAATCTTTTTTCAGGCTCACTCACTTATTTTATATAACAGTGCCTGCAGAGATATTATTCCAGACATATGTTACCTTTCTTAATGGGTTTCTACACTCTTTTTTTGCCTCTCTGAAGTTTTTATCTGACAGTACATGCAGAGGACTTATTCAGGCAATTTTATGGCTGTATTATTGGACTACAACACTTTCTTTCATGCTCTCTCCCATATTTTATATAACAATACATGCAGAATAATCACTAACCTGCATGGTGGCGCAGCCTATCAGCATAGGCTTGCTGATTCGTAGCACGGTCACCTGTAGCTGTAAAGCAAATGAAGGGATATTGAGACATACCTATCCATTATACATACTCCATTATCAATTCTTACATGCTGCATTCCATGGCTACATACTCAGTTGTGGGGCATCCCGCATCCCACTGGCCTCCTGTATCCATTGGTTCAGGCGGTCCTGCTTTCATCTCTTCAGGTCTGCATGGTGGTGACAGACCTGCTCACCAGTCTGAGGAACACCTGTGGCACTGGTGAGGTCACGAGCTTACCAGTTCCAAGCCTCTGCCTTGTACTCCATCCATTGGAACTGGCCCTGCAGGAGTCTTAAATCGTGATGGCAGACAAGGAGCCAAATCATGTATTTGGACTCCTTGATGCACCAACGTTGCGCTCGGAAGCATGTTCCCTCTCCGACACCAGACATTCTAACTGCAGATGAGAGCTACAATCAGTTATGGTGTGTATTCCCACCTGTGGGGCTTAAATATGCCGCATTTCCCGCACTTTTTTTGTGATTGGACATTTTGTAAAATTCTCGGCTGACTGCAGACCTGCTTAGTAATGGTTAAACTACCATTCGTTGAACCGAGCAACTTACTGACCTTGAGCTGCTGAGCTTTATGTCAGACACACACTGGCTAACAGAGGCACATAGACCCTCTCTCACCATTAGCATGGACCCCTGGCATAGGTCAGAGTAGGCATGGTCTTCAGTCCACTTATCACAAGCAAATACTCATGCCCACTTTTTTTCCTTTTTTTTATTTGGTGACAGTCAAGGTGACTAAATAATCTAGAGTAATTTTTTACACCATGAAGTGGGTACTTCTGATGTGATGTGCAGTCTGTGATTCATGTTCTCCTTGCCATAGGATTCTATGAGCATACATCTCAATCTCTTAGTGCAAGAAATCTGGACAAAGCCAAAAATAATGAGAGGGACAAAGGCCCGAAAATAGGTACAGATTTTAACCGTTGCTCTTATAAACTCAGAAAGTTGCTAGAATAACAGATTATGTGTTAACATGCATTTTCTAAAGGATGTGAAGTCTGAAACTCATATGTCTGCCATTATTTAGTGATTTCAATCCTCAGTGATGTGCCAGAATGCCACACATTTTATGACAAATAGACCAAAAATATGAGACAAAAATCTGGAAGTTCTGCAAAAATCTGGACAGTTGAGAGGTATGACTGCAAGCCATAGTTAATACCTAAAGCTGTTGCTCTGTACAACTCTTCCCCTGAGCTTAGAGTCTGTGATGCTGCCTATGAGTCCATTCTTGGGTGAATTTGAGGTGGAAACACATAGCATGTTTTTGGGAGGTGGGAGGAACCGAACAGAGATACTGGAAGAACATGCAAACTCCACACAGGCATTGGTCAGAGGTCAGGACTGAACCCTGTACATGGTGTATAATAGGAGAAGACATTAACCATCAGCATCTCAAAACTCCACTCACAAAGACTGAGTAGTATTTATTGAATATTTATGTATTAATGCTGTCTCTATAAACTGCTCTGCTTCATTTGAAATCTGTATGTTTGTATTATTGATCTATTTTATTCTTCTTCAAATATTTCCAATTGCAAATGTTTTACATGCTTCATGTACTTATTGGCCCTGGTTGGATGAGAAGCAATACAAAGGACCAGCTCTGCCAAAAGTTAACAACTGGATTACTAAATAAGCAAATTAAACAATAATGAAGTAAACCATTTGGTCTTACCTTAATTTTTTTCATGTTTGGCACCATTTGCTTCTGACTGAGTGCCTTGTGCATTATTGTTATGACACTGAAATTCAAAATGCTTTAGGAAGAACAGTTTTAATGGAAAATAATATGCTCAAAAAAGAAATATGATGCAACCTGAAGAATCTGTGTGGTTTTGTCACAAATTATCGAGAAAGTGCTAAACTATAGCAGAGTCAGAAAACACCTTCACATCTGGTATGTGTGTTTGTGGGAAGGGGCAAAAATTCAATTACATTTGAAGGAATCATACAAGTTAATGGATTTTAGTTGCTAAATGGCTTTAAAGCAATGTATGAAAGAGGATGTTTGGTATCACAACTAAAACGGTAAATGAGTAAGTTCTTAGCAATAACTATTTTTTCTGAGGTCTACCTCTCCATCTCTCTCTCTCTCTCTCTCTTTGTATCTCAAAGAATCAAGACTATGCCACGTATTTGTTTACAGATACGGAGTTATTTTAGAATTCATAAGATACATATAAAGATATCTTCGTAAATGCTTCCATCTTACCTGTGCAAACCTGTAGAGCCCAAGAATTCTAGCCATGGGAATTGATGTTGCAGATATTGCATCTCCAACAATAGCCAAAACAGGTGGATGCATCCTGCAACAATAATTTGGGACTGGGGTTTTCTTCCCTGACAGTTGCCACATCAAGCCCTGTAAAGCTGCAGCCTCTGTAGAACAGGAATCATATAGCATGTAGCCAAGGGTTATATTCTGTAACAGCATAGGGTTTTGATTAACCTCTTCAATTGCAAATATGATTGCTATTAACCACTGGAAAAACCTAAATTCAAACCTGAAAAAGAAGGTTTATTTTCTTAAAAATATGCTAATTTCTACTGATTAAATAAACTGACTTGCAGATTATGCATAGTGCAGATATGAGGTGCTTATATTCCTTCCAGCTATTAATGCCTTCTGCAAATGTTTACTAAAATCACACTTTCAGATAACTTGCACAGCATTCTATTAGTCAGCATTCAGAAGACTATTTTAAAATGTAAGTTTAAATTGTCTTGTTTTATAACAGTCACATATATAAATGTTACTGGATTTCTCAGCTATAAAAAGCCATACTGCATAATGGTGAGGGTGGGCTATAATCAAAGAAGAGAGCATTAACTGTATTTACCATTATTGATTGTCTCTGAATGAACAGGTACAAAAGCACTTGAATTATTGCTGTTATTCAACTTATTTTATCAACTATTTTATTATTTTCCACTAAAAAAATGCTCTTTGAGTTAAAAGTTTTGGTTACTGTCCTGCATCTGCTGCTGTGGACTTTGTTTTGGAGTTTCTAGTTGCATTTTGCTGATCTGATTAATTGTATCTTATTTAGCCTAAAGTAATAGTCCCAAACAATTGCTTAAAAAAATGGTCACACTTTATAATCCGATCAGTTTTGCAGGGAAGTAACCCTCCTTACATTTCCTGACGTGGGCGCTCCGCTTCACTCTTATTCTTTAAATATGCCATCTTCTAGGTCTCACAAATGTATGAGGAAAAAAGGAAAGGTGTCAAAGAAGGCTTCCCTGTATGTCATGTGATGCATAAGATCTATAATTTAATAGGTTATCACTGTTTTAACTGCATCATATAGTATTTACAACACACTGTACTATATAATATATAACATAACAGGTTATCACCATGTTACACTATATAGTATTTATAGTATGCCAAAGTCACATATAACTGTGGAACATTTAGTATTATTTCACAGTTTACACTAAATATATTATCAGGTTTTGCAAAAGCTGATTTGTTCCCTTTGGCAGAGGGGGTGAGTGCCATCTCCCAATATATCCTTATGTCAGCTGCAGTGTTGTCAAGTATCTTGCTTTGCCTAAATTCTCTATCAGCTCATCAGTTCTGGACATGGGATAGCTATCAAATTTTGAAATACTATTAGTTTTCTAAAGTCATTACAAAATCTGATGTTAACATCAGGTCTATGGCCTAGGACTACTAGGCTGCTTCATTCACTTTGTGATTCCTCAAACACAAAAAAAAAAAACAAAAAAACAAAAGAAACACTGACTGAACCACTTAAGGGAGCCAAAAAAAACATAGAATAAACTTCTGGTTAAATACAATAAAAAAACATACTCCATCATTCCACACCGCTGGTAGTTTATTAAGAAATTAATCTCTTTTGTTCCTGAACCAGAAGTTCTTTAGAATCTAACCCCACTCATACATCATTTCCTTTAAAAGGCTTGTCTTAAAGGAGTATGGTACTTTTTTTACATAAAATGTGTGTAACAACTTAATAATTACACATTTTCCAATGTTGTGCACATTATTAAAAAATAATAAATATGTTAAAGAAAAAGCAGTCCTAAAATGTATATTAAAATAACTAAACAAGACATTTCAGTATACTTAGACAAGTAAATATAAAAGACAAGTAAATAGTGGGGCAGGGGCTTTATATCATTTTCGACCAAATGTAATTCGACCAAATGTGCTTTCAGTCAAATGAGGTTTCAGTGAAGTGGGCTGCCTGAAATCATTTTCGACCAAATGAAATTCGACCAAATATAGTAGATCCATATATATATATATATATATATATATATATATAGATATATAGATATAGATAAATAGATAGATATAGATATATATGTGTGTGTGTGTGTGTGTGTGTGTGTGTGTAGACTGTGTCACACAAATTTAAGCCAGGTGGGTTGACAGCATTTAACTGGAATTGCCATGTAAGTTCTCTAAGTTCTGCTTTGTTTTCCCAGTAACCACCTCTGAAATCAAAATGAATTTTATCCAAAATACCAAAGTAATTGCATAGCCCAGCACATATAAGAGAGTGTCTGTACAGTGCATTATTTGTGTTTTACTTTTTTATATCATAAATGTGTTCATAAATTCTTTTATTTACTGCATTTTCAGTTTTACCTATGTAAATCTGGCAATTGCAGTTAAATGCTATCAACACGCCTGGCTTAAATGATATGATTTCAATAATTTCAGTACTAAAATTGAAATCTATATCTTTATAATATTTGTGTGACATGGTCTACAGACACACACACACACACACACACACACACACACACACACACACACACACACACACACACACACACACACACACACACACACACACACACACACACACATATAGCCATCTCCTCAATACTCAACCCTGGTAATAATACCAATGCCTGCCCCAATCCTAACCTCTCAAGCCTTGAAACAGCCACTGAATTCAACACATTTTTCATAGATTGCATAGCTAAATTATCCTCCACTTTCCCCAACCCACCCAACAATGCTACCCCCTCACCCTTCCCCTCCAAACCTCCCCTCTCACCCTCCTTCTACCCCCCTATTCTCCCTTAAACCTGTCTTCACCAATACTATTAAACGACTACTCCAAAAGCTAAAACCATGCTGCAATGCCCCTGACAACCTTCCAGCTAATTTTCTTCAAATATCAGCTGAATCAATAGCCTATCCCATATCCATTCTCATAAATAGATCCATTCAGGAATCCTATGTTCCTACCATCTGGCGTCATGCATTCATAATCCCTCTCCACAAAGGTGGTAAGAACACAGACACTATCAACTTCAGACCCATAGCTATAATCGCTCCTCTCTCACAAATTCTGGAGAAACCATCCACTCTCAGCTAATGCTCTACCTAACCCAGCACAAACTCCTCTCTCTCACCCAGCAAGGCTTCCGCCCCGGCCACGGCACCATGACAGCCCTCCTCTCCTTCCTTGAAACAATCAACCTAACACGTGACAGCGGAAAATACGTATCTTCTCTATTTCTTGACCTCTCAAAGGCATTTGACACAATCTCCCATTCTCTACTCCTCTCCCAGCTCTCACACTTGCACCTATCTCTCTCAACCTTAGCCTGGTTCTCCAGCTACCTTTCCATGCACCAACAGGCTGTACAATGGAAATTATCAATCTCCCCTTTCTTACCTACACCCACAGGAACTCCTCAAGGATCAGTACTGGGCCCACTCCTCTTTAACTTATTCATCAACAATTTCCACCACTCCATCCCTGATGCCTCAGTCATCCAATATGCTGATGACTCCACCATCATCTGCTCAGCCTCCTGCCCCTCCAAACTTCTACTAAATACACAAATAGCCTTCTCCAAAACAGAATCATGGATGCAATCTCATCACCTAGTCCTAAATGCCAACAAAACAAAACTAATGATTTTCACTCCTACCAAAGCCTCCCAATTCATCAAGGACCAATTTTCCATCAAAAGCCACAATAACTCCCCTCTAGAAATCATTCCTAGGACCAAGCTACTTGGCATTACTATTGATGAAAACCTAAAATTCGATTCCCACATCCTCTCTGCAATCAAAAAAATGAACCAGAAAATCGGTCTCCTTTACAGACATAACTGCTACTTACTACCTTACTCCCTCCTCCCATCAAACCTTCGCATCTACCTTCCTTCTCCCCTTTCTCTTGTACGGTGCTTCCCTATTCTTCAACCTACAACTTGGCCTCCATTTCAAACTCGAAGCTTGTTACAATAAAATCTGCAAATTTGCAACCAATTCTTAGAACTCCTCCCATCACTGCCACTCCCTTCACACCCTGAACTGGCTTGAACTCCACAACCACCTAAAATACCTACAACTTACAACAGCCCACAAACTCATCTTTAAACCAACAGAATGCCTGTCTCTTGTCAAATCTCTAACACCCTACACACCTGGAAGCACCCTTAGATTGAAAGGCCAAAACCTGCTACATGTACAAAAACCCCTACACCCATCTGGCCAACTATTGCTATCCCACACCATAGCCAAACTGTGGAATGCTCTCCCCACACCACTACGTAACATACCAATCCATAACAACTACAAATCCATGCTTCTCTCCCATCTGGCCTCCAAATGGGAATGTCCTTCACATGCTCCCACCTAAAACACCCACACCACTAACTACACACCTAAATCATTTTTCTTTGCAAAAATTAACAATATGTTACATATATATTACACCTTTCCAAATTATTTCTTTTGCATGCCACCCTCTAGCCTGTCTTACACATATTCTCAAACTGACACCCTCTTAATTGCAAAGCAGTGTATATATTAATGTAAAACTGTTATTTCCTGTACATAATAATATTGACATAAGATACTCACATTATCGATTACTAATGTGGCAACTTTCTGTAATTCTGCCTTTTCCAAGTTTTACAAAACTCTGTACTTATATTTTGTAATGTTGCAAATGTCTGTATTTTAAATTTTATATTTGTAATGTTCCAAATCTCTGATTTTATACTAAGTATCGGAGCTTTTCTCCTCGGGTCTCCACTGAAAATGGGCCACAAGCCCAGCTGGACTAACCCGGTTAACAAACAATAATAAATACAATATATATATATATATATATATATATATATATATATATATATATATATAGGTTCACTACATAATCTCGACATTTTGATATACCGAATTTCAAAATCTTGAGACTATATAGCCAAAACCCCTAAATACCGACAGACCAAAAGCGTGAAATTCAAAATCCAGAACACTACACTAAACATACACCACACATATACACATACACACACCTTCCCCCAACACACAAACACACAAACATACACTACATACAAGCAGGGGGGCAAGCCCCCCTGCACCGCCATACTTAAATATACTAACTCCAAGGTCGCACTACACAGACAAACACACAAAACACCACCACACACCTACATACCCCTCACACACACACATCAGTCGCAACACACAGTGACACACACTAAAGCCCCTAACCAACACACTTACACATAGATACTTACCTGAACTTCCACCTATCCATTCACAAACCGCAACACCTGACGCGCTACTTTATCATCTCCAAACATGGGGATTTTGAATTTCGCACTTCTGGTCTTTCTGTATTTAAGGGTTTTAGCTATATAGTCTTGAGATTTTGAAATTCGGTATTTCATAATTTCGAGATTATGTAGTGAACCTATATAGATATATATATATATATATATATATATATATATTAATATTACATTTTATGTAAAAAAAAAATAAGTACCATATGGCTTTAACTCAAGCCTTTTAAAGGAAATGATATATGAATGGGGTTAGATTCCGAACAGGTTCAGTTTGGGTATTAAAGTGCAGCACTTCTTAATAAACTACCAGTGGTATGGAATGCTGGAGTGTGTTTTTTTTGTATAAGGATTCACTAGGAGTCTATTCTACTCTTTATTGACTCCCTTAAATAGATCCGGTGACATTTCTTTTGGTTCTTAATCTTACTTACTCCATCCGCTGTTTTTGGTATTCCATAAACACACATAGTTCAATCATTTATATAACTTTTTTTTTTACTCTGGCATTGTATAATGCCATGGTCTAACTTTCATTCCAGGTATCATCTTTATGTTATTTTCTGTAAGTTTAGTTCTTTCAGGGATCTCTAAAAACACTTAAGAGAAATTCTTTTATTTCCGGTTTCTGTACTTTTTCTAACAACTTTTTTTTATTAATTTTAAAACAAAGATTGTACAAAATTATTTAAAGATAACCAGAACAAAAACATAACTATTTACAGATGTTTACAACAAAATCAAATGTAGAAAACTAAATCATTAAAATTATTCAAGTAAATCACTTAATTTTGACCAAATCTAAAGTGATGACTAATATTTGAAGTTCTCATTTGGCAGTTGAAAATTCTTTTGTTTCTGTAATTTTGACAAGGATTCTTTTATTTGGACCTCATGTAGGGAATTCATGTTTTTTCTGTACAAGTTTCAAATTTAAAAACCTATTCAATATTCTCTGTCTCCTGTGGCTTCAACACATTAATATGGCAACTTTTCTGTATCTTTCTCTTTTTCTTTTCTGTTTGCCTACCCTTTTAATCCAGTGCATTGATTTTTTCCCGTACCTCAAATAGCTGCTGACATTTGTTTTATTTTTCCTTTAGGTCATGGATTATGTTGCTCACAGTCCCCTTTCAATTGTATTCCCTTATTTATCTCCATTTCTGTACTTGGTTTATTCCAGAAATCTTCCCCAAGAGTCCTTCTTCCTCTGTTCTGCGATAACGTTTTATGAGTTTTTGTGTTGACATCTGTTTTGTGCTGATTTTTGCCTCATTTCCTATAACTGACATCTTTTATGATTTAAATTTTTGTTGTCCTTTTGCTAGGCATCATTTTGATTAATGACAATGTCAAGTCAAACTAATTTCTAACTTCTCATGCAGCTTCTATACCAACTCCATTTCCTATTTTTGATTTGGTACCTCCATTAGTGAGTTAGTACCATGCTTTACCATACTTCCACTCCTTTATTGAATGGATATGTTGACTTACCACATGTAATCTATAGATTCTACCTTCTCCCACATATGTTATGGTGCCTTAAACAGGGAAAGTATTTCTCTAGCATTACATCATGAATTAAAGCAGAAGTTGCAGCTGCCTAATGTAATACTTTCTTTAGCACTGTTTGGATGTTTTATGCATCAGGGATACAGCTTTTAGTCACCATATATGCATATTACCTCCTCAATTTGACTGTTAACAGTTTTATGCTTACATACCAGGGAGACCCTGACAAGGGAGATCATACTTCCGGAACTCCCCACCTTCCTCCTTCTAAAAATGTAATACATACTACTAGTTTGGTTGTTACATAGTGGCATGGGGCTGATTCAATTACCCTAGCCATAGTTCTATCAGATTCTATAGGAACAGCTTCACCCAAAGCACAAATTTTATTTCTCACGTTCTTACTATCAGACTTTCCTCACTTTTAACAGCACAGAACTTTAGCAATGTTAATTCTTCTTCTTCCACATTTGTAACAAATTAACACTTTACTTGCTGATGCTGGTTTTGCAGAAGGTTCAGTTCTTACTATAATTTTGTCTTTAGAAACAGACAATTTTTAAACAGTGCTTCATCAATTTTATAAACACTGTAGTGTTAAGAGCTTATCAAAATCCATGGGTCACTTTGTAATACCAGTTATCTTATGTTACTTGGCATAGCTCTATTAAATCTGTCTACTACAAAATATCTAACATTTCCCTTTATTGTTAACACCAATCTAAAGCCATGGTTTTAAAAATTAAAATGTGCTTTAGGTCATGCATCTGTTACTTTCTGGTTTATGTATACTAAAAGTCCAGTTATGAAATGTTATTGCCTACACTTCATCCCTGACAAAAAGTTGTTCTAAAGTTTATCATGGTCCTTATAGCCAGTTTCATCTATATCCATTTATGCTTTTAATAGTTCTCCTGTCAGCTGGAATACCAAGATTCTTGCACAGTTTTCTTGGTTACAGTTAGCTGAGGTAACATAGCATTCAAAACCCACTAAATATGATTCTAGAGCATCCTCATGGGTTAGCTTCTTCAGAGGTGTTTCAGTCTTGAGTTTAGATGATGTGTTGGCCTGCATAATGAATTGTCAAAGCTGTAACTGTTTCTGGTTAATTCCAACCTGTGATTCCACAGTTTTGCTTAACAGCCCCTCTGTGGTTACCTCCACATCATAAGCATCATAGGCAGAAGTCTATGGGCAATGTACATCTCAAACAGGGTTTACACTTGGATGGGCAGGTGTTTCAAGGGAACTGTAGCTTGACATGTTTTGGGTTAAACTATCCATGCGTTATCACCTGTGTACAAACTATAACAATGGAAGCAAAGCATACACAGAAACTCAAACTTAATTTATTCATTAAATTAAAATAGTGTTTCAATTGCCTTTACAAAAACACAAAAAAATACATTTGAAACAAATACACAAAATAAGCAGTACATTTAAATTAGTCCAGTATAGAAAGTCTAGCAGTTCTTACACAGAAGTTCTTATTAGCTCAGGTACTCCAGCATGATGCTTCCAGTTTATAAGCTTTGAATTTGTAGGATTGTCACAGGCTACCAGATGTCCCCTAGACCTCAGTTTTACTTAAAATAAATCACACACATAACAGTTATGCCCCATGACTTGGGTCTTTCTCCTAAGCCTCATTTGTAGCTCCACAAGCTTTTAGGCATTTTCCCCAGATCTCGCTCTCAGTTTTAAAAATTAAGCACAGTCCTATGGTAATATTCCTCAGAATAGCTTTGAAAGAGTCCTCCATCAGTTTGTGCTTCCAGGTCTTCAATAGTATTCCTCAGATTAATCCTGTAAGGGCCATTCCTCAGTTTGTGTTTCAAGGTCATCATTTCAGCACAAAACATTGTTCTTAAAGTAAAGGAACTGAATTACCGATTCCAACAAATCAGGCCACATTCTTTTATACTAAAGCAACATCTTTCTGATTGGTTGAGTGCCTATGGATTCTATTTCAAAATTATTCCTTAACTTATTTTATACAACCAAGTATTTAAAAGAACAAACAGATCACCACCACATTTTTATCAATATAAAGTAAAATTGTGACATTAGCAGAACTTTGTACAATATTTACCAATTTAACAAGATCAAGATGTTACAGCCTACAGGAGTCCACACATATACACGCTATCTACTTCTCTGTTACACACACACACACACACACACACACACACACACACACACACACACACACACACACACACACACACACACACACACACACACACACACTCACACAGATTATATATTTACTTTGTCCTTAAAGTTTTTTACTGCTGCCTCTTGCTTTCTTTCTTTTCCATTTATCTTGAACTCTATATAGGGGAGCCCATACTCTAATTGACATTGTTGCTGCTGCAAAGCATATTGGACAGGGGACCATTAATTATTCACATAAGGCATTAACTCACCCACTTACTATGACTGCTTGCCCTGCAGCTGTCTATTGAATGTGCTGGCTTCTCATGAAACTGAGTGAAATAAGCAACCTCCTCAATGCACCCTTCTTCATTTATCATGTTTGTTACTTCTTACCAAGTATGTTCTTGCTAATTACTTTTGTCAATTATATTTGCATATCAAACATTACACATAGGTTCCTGGGTAAGTACTATGCTAGTTGCCCCTGTGGGCCATTTTAGGCATAGCTAATTTCCTTTTCAAAGGTGAGAATCAAACCCTGTATCTTGTGTCTGTAAGGTAAACACTTTAACCGTTATATCAACCCCAACCCCTCATTTCATTCCAGGTAGTATACAGATATGAAGATAGAGGTAACAGCTGTAACTAAGGAACCACAACAAGGAGTACTGTTAAAGTCCTATTGAGGAGAGCTGAATGAGCAGTTGCTGGTACGAGACAGTATCAAATGCCTTTAACAAATCTAAGAACATTGTGGACACATGCAGACCATCATTTCTATGTTGGCTTATTATATTGTTAAAATGCAGTACAGCAGTAGTCGTGCTATGCTGGAGTATAAAGCCATGTTGTGTTTCTGAGAGCAGGTTATTTGAGTTTAGGTATTGCATTAACTGCACATAGGTTCATAGGTGGGGCCTATACAAGCCCAGCCAAAAAGGAACCCTGGCTTTTGCTACCCAAGAAAATTATTTTCCTGTGCCACTGTCGAGCACAGCCACAGAGGTGATCCTTGGGGTGAACTTCCTATTTCCCATCCAATCATCAAGATTTTTCTTGTAGAGTGCTAATGAGGAGCTTTGTTTGATATAGTTAGGTAGTTTATTCCAGAGTATTGGAAGTCTCTGGGACAGAAATCTATCCTTCCGGCATGTTCTGTTTATTGTGGTGACAAGGTTAGGTCCCTAGACCATGTAGCTTGGAGGGATTGGGATTTCTTTAAGTGGAGCATGTCCAGCAGCTCTGGGTTTGACATAGCTTTTTTTGTTAGGCAGTGATCGCCTCTGAGTAGGCAATATGTGATTGAGTAAAGCTGGAGTTTTTTGAGGCCAGTAATCCTCTTTGTGAGGTATTTCTGCAGCCTTTCCAGTTGTTGTAGATGTCTTGTGAGGTACATACCAAAAAGGGAGTTGTACTCTATAATGGGTCTAATGAGTGATGAGTAGAGGGGAACAATTACCTCTTTTTTTCTGGATGAGAAACCTTTTGTGATGAGGTGTGCCACGTAGAAGGATTTCCTTACTACTGTGGTGATGTGATTATCAAAGGAGAGACTACTGCCACCTGTGTCCCAAGGTCTCTTATCACACAATCAGTGTTAAGTATACTACCGCCTATGTTGTAGTTCATGGTACAGAGTTTTTACCAAAGGGGATGACAATGTACTTTTTGGCACTGAGCTTGAGGCCATGGCTTTGACACCAGGCATCTGTCTCAGTAAGGCCCTTTTGAAGGATGTCCACATCATTAGGAGTTTCGACTATGGCTCCTAGTTTGCAGTCATCTGTGTTAGCTTGTACTTCAGAAAAGTAGATACCAAACAGGAGAGGACCCAGGACTGAACCCTGTGGTACTCCACTTGTCACTGGTCTGAAGTCGGATTTGGAGTCTGCTGCTTTCACAGTGTGGGTTCTGTCAGTAAGCCAGTTGGCAACCCATCTTGTGACATAGGGATTTATACCTAGTTTAATGAGTTTATCTATAATTCCAGAGAGGGGGATGGTGTCGAAAGCCTTGGCAAAATCTAGATAGGCTGTGTGAACCACCTTACCCTTGTCTATGGCTTTGGTGACTGCTTCAAAGAAGTCTGTCAGGTTTAGGAGACATGATCTGCCTTTTACAAACCTGAACTGGGTGGGGTCCAGAGTTTGGAGATTACCAATGTCTTTATTTATAAGTTCCATGATGATACACTCCATGGCCTTGCAGACCAGGCTTGTCAGGCTAATGGGACGGTAGTTCCCGGGGTCCGTGGTGGCTCCCCCCTTGTGGAGTGGGATAACTATCACTGTGCGTCATTAAGCAGGCACAAAGCCTGAGGTGAGGCTATGATTGAACATGGTACTTAGGTGGGGTGCCAGTTCATTCTGTAGTTTGTGTAGAACGCAGCCTGGGATGTTGTCAGGTCCCATGGATGCTGTGTTCTTGGCTTTGGAGAGTGTGTTTTTACCTGTGCAGCCATGATTACAGGAACTTTGCATTCTTTTGGTATAAAGATGGGCTCTTTAGGGGGTGAGAGGGGGGTAAAGTTAGCACTGAACCTATCTGCCAGGATGTTTGCAATATCAGTTGGGTCTGTATATTTAGTGCCATTGTGCTGTAACTCAGAGCAGATCTGAGTGTTGCCAGTGAGATTCTTGACATAGCTATAGAATGCTTTGTGGTTGTCTTTAGAATCAGTGGTGATTTTGTTTTTGTAACTAGCTTTGGAGGATTTTATTAAGGATTGCAGCTTCTTACTGAGGCTGACCAGGGAGCTCCTCCTCTCATGGGATTTTACTCTCTTTTGCAACAGTTTCTTCCTTCTGTTGTACAGTTTGTTTATGGCAGGGGACCACCAAATTGGCTCCCTTTGTTTGGAGGATAGCGTCTTGGTTCTGTTTGGGATAGCACAATCCATGCACTCATGTAAGTGCTTATAAAGTGCAATTGTGCAGGATTCAGTAGTCGTAACTGTATTGTCCATCTGCATGGGTGTCAAGAAGTTCACCACTTCTGTATTAAGAAGCATGAAGTTGGCTTTGGAGACATTTTTTACCATGGTTTCCTTAATGTGGGGTGGGGGCAGGATGTGGATATCTAGGGTAATTAGCTTATGGTCGGATCGGACCAATGAGGCGTTGACTTCAGGTGTGGCACACCGGTCACTCATGCTGGTGATGACTAGATCTAGGATATTGTTGCCCCTGGTAGGGGTGTGGATAAGTTGATCCAGGGTATTGGAGTTTATGAATTTCAGAAAGCGTTGAGTGAAGGCATTGGTACATGAGTAGTTTTCCCAGTTAATGGTGGGGTAGTTGAAATTGCCCATTATTAGGGTGTTTGGTTGAACCCTAATATTTTCCAGTACATCAAGAAAAGAGGAGTGGGAATCCTGGGTCATGTTGGGGGATCTGTAGCAAGCTAGAATTTTGATTTCAGTTTTTGCCCAGAGTTAGTTGCACTTGGATAACCTCGGCTGCATTATGCTGAGCAAGTAGCCTGGAGGTATGGATATCCTTAATGAATATGGACACACCTCCACCTTTGGTGTTCCGGACCAGGTTACATGGCCGAAAAGTGTGGTATGAATTATAGCCTGGTAGTGCAGGGGTGCTCTCTGGGGCCTTGAACCAGGTCTCAGTCACTGCAGATATCGATTTTCTCCATTTTAAGGAGTGCCTCGAGTGAGTGCATTTTGAGATTTAGACTTCTAGCACAGAGTAGCATCACCCTCAGTTTTTGCTTGCCTGTTCCTGTTGCAGTAGTGAATTTGTTATTTGAAGCTTGCCTAAAAAAGGCACTATAGGGGTGGCAAGAACCTTAGCCAGTATCCGGAATCCCAGGGGTGACAGGTGCAGGCCATCTCTGGCAAAGCATCGTGGTCTGTCGACCATGTCATCTCAGGCAGACAGATACTGGATCCCTTTAGAATGGCAC